>NC_079300.1:5677500-5771940 GCF_023638135.1 Falco biarmicus | reverse complement strand
TCCTTTTTCTTCCTTTCCTTTTCCTTTTCCTTTTCCTTTTCCTTTTCCTTTTCCTTTTCCTTTTTCCTTTTCCTTTTCCTTTTCCTTTTCCTTTTCCTTTTCCTTTTCTTTCCTTTCCTTCCTTTTCCTTTTCCTTTTCCTTTTCCTTTTCCTTTTCCTTTTCCTTTCTTTCCTTCCTTCCTCTTTCCTTTCCTTTCCTTCCTCTTCACCTTGCCTTCCCTTCCCTCTTTCCTTTCCTTTCCTTCCCCCTTTCCTTTCCTTCCCTCTTTCCTTCCTTTCCTTCCCCCCTTTCCTTTCCTTCCCCCTTTCCTTTCCTTCCCCCTTTCCTTATCCTTCCCCCTTTCCTTTCCTTCCCCCTTTCCTTACCTTTCCCCTTTCCTTTCCTTTCCCTTTCCTTTCCCCTTTCCTTTCCCCTTTCCTTTCCCCTTTCCTTTCCCCTTTCCTTTCCCCTTTCCTTTCCCCTTTCCCTTCCCCTTTCCCCTTTCCCCTTCCCCTTTCCCCTTTCCTTCCCCCTTTCCTTTCCTTTCCCCTTTCCTTTCCTTTCCCCTTTCCTTTCCCCTTTCCTTTCCCCTTTCCTTTCCCTTTCCTTTCCCCTTTCCCTTCCCCTTTCCCCTTTCCCCTTTCCCTTCCCCTTTCCCTTTCCCCTTTCCCTTTCCCCTTTCCCCTTTCCCTTTCCCCTTTCCCTTTCCCCTTTCCCTTTCCCCTTTCCCTTTCCCCTTTCCCTTTCCCCTTTCCCTTTCCCCTTTCCCTTTCCCCTTTCCCTTTCCCCTTTCCCTTTCCCCTTTCCCCTTTCCCCTTTCCCCTTTCCCCTTTCCCCTTTCCCCTTTCCCCTTTCCCCTTTCCCCTTTCCCCTTTCCCCTTTCCCCTTTCCCCTTTCCCCTTTCCCCTTTCCCCTTTCCCCTTTCCCCTTTCCCCTTTCCCCTTTCCCCTTTCCCCTTTCCCCTTTCCTTTCCATCTCTATTTCTCTCTCTCCCACTGTCTCTTACTTGGGTCAACAGTCACCACTCAATTTGGGACCAACTTTGTGGTGCTGCAGTAGGTGACGCCGCCTGGGGCTGAGCCCATGGCCGAGCTCCCTGGTGCCTTCCAGCTGCTCCCCGGCAGTGCCGGGCCAGCCATGGTGCAGGGCAGAGAAAGGACATAAAGGAAAAAGACGGGTCCAAAAGGCAAGCTCATTATTAATACAGCCCTGCTTGTAAATGAAAAATGTAACCCTTGTTAATTAACGCTGTTTACATGGGGTACAAGAAACTTAGAAATGTTTCTACAAAGGGGAAGGAACTGTTTACAAAACTCTTTCAAAAGTGTGACATATTGCTGCAGTTCCAGCACTAAAAAGCCAAACACACTTACACGCCTTTGAAGTTGGCTGGCTGAGGCAACATTATTTGAGTCGGATTCAGATATTGCTTGTGGGTATAACTAATGGCTTTTACCTAGTTAGTGGGCTGGGAGGGGCGAGGGCCTGGGCGCCGTGGCCATTGGGTCCCTCTGGAGAGCTGGGGCTGGCTCCCTGCCAGCTCTGTACAATGTCAACATTGAATATTTGAATTCCCAGACTCTATTTAACAACTTTCTAAATAAATAAACTCATTGTGTGTCTGTGTTTAAAATTATTTCACCTCTTTCATGAAAGCTACAGCATCTTATTACACCGGCCTCTCAGGCTGCTTTTCCCCCTTTTCTTTCCAAACAAACACAAATGGGGCTGAGCACAGGGATTTTTTTTTACTGCCTCATATCTCTCCCTCTCTCCCCTTCTCACTTTCTGTCTGTCTTCTTGCAAAGCATGAGTGGAGCTGCTCAGACATCCCACGATGTCCTTAGTGGGACGGCTCTGTGCGCCTTGCTATCTAATCATAACTAAAACCAAAGCCAGGTTCACCAAGTCAGTTAAATATTAATCATTTCTAAAAGGAGGCCCATGTGAGTGCCATTGCTGCAGCGGTGCCCTGTACATACTCAATCATTTTGGCTGCTGTACCATAGGCGGGCTCCAGGGACAGCTTTCATTGTTGTTGCCATAAATGGCTATTAGTGTTCATATTCACCTATTCACCTAGTTATTTAAGTGCACATAAGTGTGTATGTGTCTGTGCTTACTGTATACGTGTGCATATGTGTGTGCTCATGACATATCTTTCGGTTTATGCACAGAGATATATCTCTCTGTGCGTGTGTATATATATGTATAAAATACCTATATATGTACGTGCACATACAGAGAGAAAGGCAAGTAAATACATTTGATATCTGCGACTGCAGTTGATGTATGTACTGGTTTAGAGAGGGACTGTGGCATGCATAGGCTACAGGGGTGCTTGCAGCCTGTGTACCTACAGGCTCTGAAATCTGGGTGTGTATAGGGAACACAGAGTTGGTATACAGAAGCCTATGTGTTGTTCCCTGGGATGCTTCCAAAATGCACTAATTGCCTACTTCTGTGGTGGGAGTATTCATTGTCAAATATTTATTGACTTCATGTGTAAGTAAAGGTGTCTTGACAGAGAAAGTATTTCTGGCTGTCCTGGGGAGCACAGCTCCCTGATGAAGTTGTGTAAGTTGTTCAAGAAGAAAGTGGAATGAATTTTCTGTCAGGACAGGTATGTGCTGCGGGAGGATAACGGAAAGCATCGGTGGTTGCTCCAGCCCAGGGTGGCTGAGGAAAGGGCAGTGGGGAAGCAGATGGAGTTTCATAAATCTCAGCTGATGAATCCTTGTCCACATAAATTGCCTTGCTTTGCAGTAAACCACTTTCTAAACACATGTACTTTAACTTTGGAAGGGCTTGTTCAGACACTTAGGTTTCCAACCAAGAATTCATGATATTTGTTTATTTAAAATTTAACTATGTTTGCTGTCATTTTTTTGGAGCAACTCAATGCTCTTTTGCCGTAACTTGATACAATCAGTTTTACATCATTTCAGTTTAGTTAGGCAAGGAGTGTCTTATGAAGAACAGAAAGAGGTTTTTAATCATACATGGTTTTCAGACTAGCAGATACAAATGTTGTATTATCTAGTAGGCAGAGGTAGAACTGGACAAATGCAGATTAGAAATACAGTTTATATTCTAAGTAGTGAAGGTATTTAACCAGTAAAACAATTTACCAAGAGCTGGGTGGATTTCAACATCACTGGAATTCCTTTGTCTTAATTAAGGTCTGTTTTTCTAAAAAGATATGAGCTAATCCAAACAGGAATTAATTTAGGGAATTCCTGTAGCCTATATTGTACAGGGGGGCAAACCAGACCCCTCTTCCTGGTTTTATAATCTATGCACCTAGTTAAAGCTGTGTTGTTTCAAATGGAGACATAAGCTCAAGGCTGGGATCACAGGAATGCACTTAAAAACTAAATGGCCATTAAAAAAACCTGGGTTCAACTCAGGCAATGCAGAACCAATGTCTGGCTCAAAGTCTTTTCCATCCTTACCACTGCTTACCTGTACCACAGGCATCCCTGGAGTCATGCTGGGTTCAGGGGTGCCCTGTCTCTGAGTGTAAAGGCAAAGGCAAAGATGAGTTTTGCAAAGATGGAATGGGGTGTACACGCTGAGGTAAGGATACAGAGAAGGGGGTTTGGGTCACAGAGGTTTGGCTACTGTTCTGCCATGGCTTTCCAGTGTGTTCTGCCATGTTAATGTGCAATTGGTTACTGCTGCAGTTCTTAACAGCCAGACCAGGAACCAGATAAGACCAGCAGAGATCATGATATGGACCAATAAGCATCAGAAAGCACCTCCGGGGCCCCTTTTGCTGCAGGGGCTGCTGGAGGGAGATGTTTGCTGGCAGATAAACTCAGCTAGGTGAAAGAAACAGCAAGGTGGGGAAGGGGATGGAGAAGCTAAGAAGTGGATGTTGTTGTCCTCAGGACTCTGTCTCTTTGCGTTGCCATTTTAAATAAAAAAAAATTCAAATTACGAGGGTATAAAGCCACCCTGCCTGGTCATTCATTGACTTTATGTCCCTCCCTTTTGTTTGCATTTCCAGGCTATAGCCAGACATTCCCTTCTCCAGGGCTGCTGGAAGAAAAGGCAGCCACAGAGCCATGTGGGAGGAGGGAAGCTAGGCTGCAATGAATATTGTATTCAATGCTAAATATGTAACAAAGAGAAAGAAATGTGAGCTAATCAGCAACAGGAGTTGGGAAGTGAAATACAATTCATTTTATTTCAGGGTTTAATATTGTGGTCTGTTTCAGTGAAGCATTATCTTTTAAACTAGGATATATGCAACGACATAAAACCCCACTACCTTAAGGGAATGTCAAAGTTTGATCTCCAAATAAAGGAAATTCAAAGTTAAGGCTGAAATGTACCACATGGCCTCCAAGTCCTAGGAACAACAGGAGGCAAGGAAGTAGCTAAAGGTATCAGCTGCACTTTAAAACGAGTCCAGCAACTACCAAGCTTCCAGTGCTCATTGCAGATACACAGCATGGTTCGAGCTGGGATTTGTATTGACTAGAGAGAGGCTGGCTCAACAAGATCTGCAATGATCTTAGTCTTTCTGGAAACCTTGGCTGATCTGTGATGAGCATGAGAGTTTTGTGGTGGAAGGGTTACAGGTCTGGGCTTAATTTATGCAGTGGAAATGTTCTGTCCCCTTTGGCACCAACAGCTTTTTGTTTAGAAAATCTTACACTGGAGCAGAATTTTGGTTCAGAAAAGAGATATACCCAAGTTATGGCTTTATTCCTTTTCTGAAGAATTGCTTGTATGTCTGTATGGGTGCGCTACTTTTTAGTCCTGTTTAAACTCCAAAACTAAATTTAAATTGCCTGTAAGATAATCTGCAGAATGGAAACTGCCACACAACCGTAGCCCTTGCTCCCTGACCCAAACCATATTCCATTGCAAAGCAGGGCGCTGCTCTGTTTTGTGATTACAGTAAGTTAGAAACCAGAAGAGCAAGACTTCTATGAATAGGTTATTTTTGGCAATTGCATCACCAATTATGTATAAAATTTCAAAAAATATGAGTTCTGCCAGTTTGATCTCCGAGAGGGCTACAGAAAATGAAAGCTTTGAGGACTGTTGTAACATCATACTATTTTGTCTATTAGATGTCATTAGATTACCAGAATACTGAGACCTTCATATCAACCAATCTAACAAAAATTTCCCAGGTGGTTTAAATTAAAAAATTAGCCATAAATATATTTTGTATAATGCAATTTATTATGGATGTTTATTGTGTGCAGTGGGAAAATGTTTGGTTTCGCATGATCTTACTGTATAACATGTGCCCTACTGAAACTGTTTTATACTGTGGCAGCCTGCAAAGGCCCCAGACTAATTCGGAGACTGGCCGGGCTACATGCTCCGAAAGCCACAGGAAGGCAGAGCCCTTCCCCTGGAAAGCCAAAGGGGCAAAAACATCTTGTATGGGACATGTACAATGAGAAAAACTTGTCAGCAGGGAAAGACCTGAATGATAGAAAAAACAGGAAGGTGCTTCAGGGCAACGTTGTTTACTAGGGAAAATGGGATTGAAATGATACCAACTCTCAGCAGGTCTTGTTATACTGGGATGGGGGGCTCGCCTGTGTCCAAGGGATGTTTTGCTTCCTGCATCCCAAGTTTCATCAAGTTTCCCCTTACCTCGGTTTAGCAAGTAGGGCTCTGTACTCACATCCACCCATGACTCCAGATTTGCCCATCTGCAGTGGAGAGCAGGCACTAACCTAGGGAACTAGGGGTCCTGTGATGGACATATCCACCTTCCACTGGGATGATGTGACAGGGAGCTGATAGTTTCAGAAAAACATCTCCTGCCCCCTCTCCTGTTCTTTTGCACAAAGTCCGCATGCTGGCAAGAGTGGAATCATTCCTCAGTTTAAAAAATAACCCTCAACTCCCTCTGCCCCCCCAAGCTCCTTCACACATGTATTAACACCAAACTGGCAAAGCCAATGGAAAAGGATTTTGCATTTTGGCAGCAGAGCTGGCTGAGCGCTCACCGCGGGCCTTATCCCAAACCCACTGGAGCTGAAGGAGCTCGTACCGACTTCAACGGGCTTTGGATTGGGTCTGGCCAGGAGGAATCTGCTTCTCTTTGTCCTTTTTTTTGGGGAGGGGGGGCGGTTATCAGCAGCTTTTGCTCTGGTGGTGAACCCCAACATTATGATGTTGTAACAGATACCTGGATTTACATCAGTCTAAGTGAATTAGGTTGGCCCTATAATCTGGCCTCATTTAAGAGTCATTTTAACTATTACAATGAAATATGAACACTGTTGATGGGGGGACTGTGGTGACTTCACATACTTGTTTCCCACTGTGCCCCATCCATTCCCTGTGCTTTCCATCCCTCCCATGGGTCAAAGGACTGCTGCAGGCTGTAGCAGGCACCTGGGGGGTGCGGGGGGGGGGGGGGTGGGGGTGGGCTGTCCAGCAGTCCTGGCTTGTGCTGCAGAGCTCTGCATCCCAAGGACTGCAGTTCTCCAAACAGCCTCAATTTGTACCTTCTAAACAAATAGCTTTCCTGCTGAAATTACGTGGTGCCTCTTATAAGCACTCTGTTTAATGCCTCCTGATTTCACCTCAGACAAACAGAAGGTATGTGAGAGGCAAGCACTGACCGCTAGAAAAAAATTACCCAAACATGTCTAAAACATGGTTTGAGTCACCAGTGGTGCTTATATTTTTGATTTTAAAACCATTGAACATTTCCAGTGTTTGACAGAAATGATTAACCTTTCTCTCTTGAAAACTCTTTGTGATTTGAACTTATTGTGGCATGTTTTATTTACTTGCACCTTGGTGAGGAATTAAGAAATGCTTTTAGTGAGTTTTAATCTTTCCCATTGTCTTTGTGGCTCTACATAAAGGGAGAAAAGGAAACATGTTCAAAAGAATTTTGAAGTGATGTTTCTATTTTACTTTTTTTAGGGTCTTGATATATTTTTGGCTGCAGGGACTGGCATAGAGGATTGGTCTAAGAATACACAACATTGAAAAGCAAAGGCATATCAGCTCTATCTGAGTTAACAGCACTGCTTTATACTTTTGTTGTTTCATTGTTACCGTGTCATGGTAATAGTAATTCACAACATTAATGAAAACTTGTTAATTGAAAAAGGTAAACAGTATTATACGTTTGTCCCGATTTTTTCAGTTCTTATAGTAAGCAATATCTCAGTAGTCACTGGCTGCCTGCGTAAGAGCTATTAAGGATTTATGCTTTGTCTGAATAATTACTGTCCAGGAGTTTGTGGTACACGGCATGATGGAAGATACCAGATAAAGCCAAGGTAACTAAGAAATGAGGAAATGATGTACTAGGTCACTCCAGATGATGCAGATCAGAGAGATCTGAGGACATAAAATTGTGCAGTGTCTTTAACATCAGTGACCAGGCTCAGAATGAGAGAAAAGGTGAAATTAGCTGTACTGAACCAATGCCCCAAGTGAAAACTGAACGAAGACTGAGCCAGAAGGGGTAGAACAGAGTTAGATCTAGGATGGGGTGCAGCAAAGCTTCCCAAATAGTGCTTTCACACGCACCATGCTGAAGGATCAGCCATGGACCAAACCCAGAAGATTTATGTTCAACCTGACATTATTATTTATTATGACTTGAATTAAAGCAGCGACCGCAGAACCCAGCCAGGACTGGATGCTTGTTGTGCTGAGCTCTGTGCAAACATGGGCAGCCTGCGCGGAGCTTAGGCCCTAAGACATGCAGATTAAACTTTGGGCCTGCTGCCCTACGTATGCAATTACAGCATCGTTGGAGGCAGTAATAAAACCCTGAGGAGAAATAGTTGCTTTGAGGAAAGTCCACAGAGTCAGGACTGTGGAGTTCTAGGCTTTCGCTTGCACATGGGTGGATGTGCTTCAGCTTTAATCCCATCAGTTGTCTACTTTTGCCAGCAAATGGCCCCCTGGCTCCATTTTGGATGACCTTATTATTTTTGGCTGTGTCTGTAACCTTGGGTGATCAAGCTACATTAAACTATGAGTATCCTTGCAGCATCACCCACTTGCTTTCAAAGAAAATAACTCTGAGATTCACCGGGAAGGAAGAGGGCAATACCGGCAGATAATCCAGCTCTATAAAATCCCCAGGCTGTGGTTCCAGCCCACTTTCCACCCAGGCTCTGCAAGAGTGATGTGAGCAGTGTGGCTGGCAAGTGCCAGCAACCAAAAAGTCCCCCAAGCCTATAAGTTTTATTAAAGTTCCTTTAAAGTCTGTGCCAATAAAAAGGGTCCACACAACCTCTGAGTGAGGCTTCATAAGCTCAGTTTTATGTTCAGATAATTTGGAGCCAAACCATCATGGAGTTCACAGAGAGAAATATCCCACGGAGCATCACAAACTGCGAAGAAAATGTATTGAGGAAAGAGAGGACTGATAATTTTATGGCTTTCCTTGAAGTTAGGTGGTAAAATGGGCTTTATTTAGTAATTTCCTAACTTCTGATTGCAATTTTGTTACCAGTGCAATGGTTTTAGATATAATATTTTGTAAATAGGGAGAAATGTTAGAAGCCAAGGAGCTACAGCTTTGTGCACAGCACGTGGACCTGCTGTGGGAAGCAGTGCCATGCATTCCTGGTTCCCAAACAACTTGATTTTTGGATCAGGCCTCTGGGCAGGGCATGGCAGTGGCACTCCGTTCTGCTGTGAAAAGCTGTACGTTGAGCCCAGCATGGCCAGGTAGCCCTTGGGATGAATAGTCCTTTTAAAGCCAGGTCCAGGGATGAGCAGCTTACACTTATTTTCGGAGGGTGAAGCATTTCTAATTTGAAATACCTTTAAGAGCCCTGAGTTTTACAGATGAGGTGATTGTCACAATCTCAAGGCTCATCTTCCAAAACAGAGGCTATTAAAATCACATGTCTTTCAGCCTTTTGGCCAAGATATGTGTGTGTAAATCTACATCCAGGATTCCTTTGATGGGATTTACAAGATAAATCTCTGCTATGTTTGTCCTCACACAAATAGTTATTTTACACTCGGCATGGTTCATCTTTTAAAAATCTATTTTACAATGTAATAATTCACACCCACTTCTCTTTGGGAAGTCATTTATAGAAGGAAAATTAAATGTGGCCAGGCATTAGAGGGAGTACTGCTGATATATGCAACAACTCAAAATGTTGAGGGAAGTGATTATGGGTATGGGAGAAGATGCCGTCTTGACCTTGGCGGTTTGTTTATTAGATACTAAATCATGGACATTTCTTCTTCCAGTTATAACTGGTCTGAGGACTCAGATATAACCTTAAAAGCCCTTTCTGGGGTTTTAAACAGAATTTAGACCTCATCAGTGCTCAGTACTATTTATGTAGCTTGAATGAGGAAAGGGAATGTAGAGGCCACTGTGGGAAAGGGAAAAAAAAAAGGAGAAGAAATTAGAGAAAAAAGGAATATTCATTCCGATGGCTGTATTTCCTTTGCAAACTATTGCCCCTCCTGGTGCCACAGAGAAGAGAATGAAAAAATACTTGATGTCTTTTCATCCACTTTGCTTATGTATCTTGTGCATACGACAGCCACTAACCATCAGTCTTGTCCTGCCAGTCTTCTGTATCTCCTTGGAAGAAAAAGGCTATCTCTCATTGTCACCCTCAAAGATAGCACTGGAAATAAGATGGAAGTGACCAGACAGTAGGCAGAGATGGTGTGAGGGAATGGACTGGGAGATGGGACATGCCTGATGGACTGCTGTCAGACCCCTGAGCAAAAGGAGGCAAACAAATCAGCTCTTCTGGCACCTTTCTGCTCAGGAATGTTAAAGTAATTCAGGACATCTGACTGAAGAGATGATCAGTGTTTTTCAAATACAAAATAGGCCCTGAATATGCTGTTCTCCATGGTTTCCTCTCCCCAGTGCTATACCAGTTCTGTGAATATACATATATATACACACGTACATACACAGATATAAATATATGCATGATCTCAGCAAGCTTAATATGGCTAAATCATCTCCGTGCATCCTGACCTCCTGCTTAGTCTCCTGTTTCAGAGGCTCAGTGTGAACCAGGGTGCTGGGCTTACTCTTCAGGTCCACATATTTCTTCCTCTGGGTTCCTGCTCTGCAGAAATAGCTGTGCTCTGTGGGTCGGTGAAGATCCAGCTGAAGCTTGCGAGGGCTGGAGGGAGCAGTGTTGCTTTAGGCTCCCTGCCTGCGGAGTGACATATCAGAAGTAATAAGTCTGAGCTTGAGCTGATGTCTAACAGCACCGGAGAGCAGGCTGGAAGGCTGAACTTCTGCAAAAATGAAAGCAAGGAATTTAAGAGCAGTAAAAAAGAGGTTAAGGAAAGAACAAAAAGGAAAGGAAATAAATGTGATATGAATGGCTAGAAAAACAGCTATGTCCAAACACTATCCTCTGCTGCTGTATTTTTACACAGGACTGAAATAATAGAAATACATGGAGAATACACATTAATGGGGAAGAAGACAATTTCAGAAATTATCTGGATCATCTCGATACAGAAGATATTTTAGCAAAAGATATTTTCTGTGTGTTCAAATCTGCCAATAGCTTGAAGACATATTCTGAAGGAGGCTAGCAAGAGAAAGTGTGTTTTACTGGTGGGGTTTTCAGCCAAACTCTCTTGCTCTTGGAGTTTCTTATCCCTTTCTTCTCCAAGATACCTTTCCCTTGACTGTCAGAGAGGCAGAAGCTGACAGACCTTTCCCCAGCCCATCAGATGTGGCCTGCCCAGCCATACCTCCTGTCAGCTGCAGGAATCACACAGATAGTGCAGGCTCAGAGTTTTTTTCCCCCCCTTACTATGCTAAAGTAACAGCCGCAAAGCACAAGGAACTAAACTGGTGTGAGATCAGAACCGGCTTTGGCAGGGGCTGGACTTGATGCAGCTCTGCTGGCTGTTCATCCTGGGATCCATCCAGGGTGGGGAGAAAGCAGACACAGGGCAGTCTTCACTCTGTCAAGATCTTCTCTAGCTTCTAATGCTTAAAAGTGGAAAATATTTACAGCTCTTTAAAATAAGGGGTTTTCTCTCCCTTTTGGATTTCTAAATGTTCCTGGGGATTGTGTTCTTCCGTGAGTGTTACTTGTTTCAGAGTATAGGATCACAATAAGACAGCCTGGACTTTAATTTCTGTGAATATCTTTATAGGCTTGTTTTCATAGCTATATAACATTATTTTTTTCTATTCATCTCTCATTCCACTTTCTGATATATAGAAATATCAGGACTATGCATCAGTGACTTGTGTTTTCTAGCCCTGGGTGCCATTATCAGTTTTTAGCATATATTTGCAGTATTACAGCTACGCTGATCTTGGTGGCTTTTAAAAAATTATATAATATCTTAAAAAAAACCCCACTCTGTGATGTTGAGGCGTGCAACACCAGTTGAAGAGAAGCAAAAGATTAGACTTGAGTCATAGCATTACTGGTTTCCTGAACATTCAAGTGAGGAAAGGCAGTTAACTAAGTTGTGTGGTGGTGGTTTTTGTTGTTGTTGTTGTTGTTGTTGTTTTTAAGGAAAAGCAAACAAAACCCAAACCCAACAACCAGTGTGGAAGAGAAGGACATCTGCTTTTATAATTATGCATTAACAGGCTGGGACCGTGCACCACCTGACGTTGTCCTCTGCAGCCTTTGAAGAACCCAGGCTGCCCAGCTGATTTCTTCCTGTGGTTGCATCAGGATTTCTCAGGTTTTCCAAGACTCACCCAGTATGCTTGTGCACCTTACTTGCCAGATGGCCTGAGAAGTGATGGGAGGTGGGGGTGGTGGGTGATACAAGAGTGAAGATCATTCAGTACAAAGAAAAAAGAGACCTTGTGAGCGTGTGTCCTGCCGCTCCTGAGCTTGACCTCCATGCAGCTAGGCAGGAACTTACTCAGCTGTGTCACATCATGGTGAAATTGGGCGCTCTGTTTTGGGATTGTTTGCAAGATAATTAAAGAATGTGAAGGCTGGCTGCATGCTGGGTAGAAGACATTTTCTTTGTGCCAAGTGTTTTGCTGTTCATCTGGTAGGATACCATGGAAAATATCGCTGCACCCTGCTCCAGGTGGGTTTGTGGAGCTGCCATCCCAGGTACCGCTCAGCTGGTGGTGGGTTGGGGCCAGGGGTGATTTGTCTTTGGGGCTTTGGGACAGTGTGAAGCTGCCTCTTTGCTGCCTCGCTTTCCCCTAGTGCTGCCTGAAGTTGAAACTGGGAATATTTCCATCTTCTCAGTGTAATTGCATGCTATGAAAGCAGTCTCGAGGTGTCATCCCAGAACTGGTATCAACAAAATGCTATTCCTCCTAGAATTTGGATAGAGGCTACAAGAAATACTCTGATGTTTTCTTGAGAAATAAGTGTCCCCCCCCAACCCCGCAAAATTTTCAGTTATTTAGCGTTGTGTCTACTGGCACAGATTTTTTGTCAGTGTTTGCTACAAAATCCTAAAGCAATAAGAGGAAGACATATCCTGCACGCCATCCCCTGGTGTTTTTCAGATGATGATAGTGATTAGCTTGGGGAATGAGGAATAACTCTGTTCCTATCACAGTCTCCCCATCCACAGCTAAAGTGTTATGACAGTAACTGTTGGATGCTACAGCTTGTTTTTGTCCCTGCCACAGCCTTGAGTGCCAGTGCCTCCATTGTTTCCTCTTCCAGCTCCTTGATTCTGCTGTGTTCTGTGTACTTCCCTCAATGTATAGAAATACATATGAAAAAAGAAAAAAAAATATTTCTGGCTGTGGGTTTAGATTGCACAAGTCAGCAGCAGAAGCCAGTGTGTTTCTTCAGTTTCATGCTGCCTTGGTCAATAATGCGTGAGAATGGAGACGGGGAGAGTTTTGCCTGTTGTATTTGCAGCAATGGAGGTGATCGAATAGCACCATCTCACTCTGGTTTTGGTTAATAAGCAAGAAAAGATGTGCTAATCCTGTAGGAGTGTCTAATAAACCCAGCAGAGTCTGGCTGTGCTGTGCCACAGGGACTTTGCTGACCACGGTGGGGGTGAGGTGTGTGCTAGAGGCTGTTGCTGTTGAGGAGCATCCTCTGGAGAGGGCAGGAATTCCTGAAAGGGCTGTCTAGCTTCTTGTGATTCCTCCAGTGCTGGGCTGAGGGGATTTCCCTTGTCGGTGCTAGTGTTTCCCACATTTATGGGAACCACAGGCTTCGCAGAGCCAGCAGCCACCTCTGGTCTGAGCAATACCAGAAGCAGGAACCTGTTGATCCGTGTAAGGTACGCTAGAGCCACAGAGTGGTAGGTGATAACTTCTGTTCCTGATGATTTGAAGATGACTTTTTCCATGCACGTGTGGAAGGGGACTTGCATGTCTGATGCCCCAGGTAAACGGGCAGGTGACGTTAGAGACTGGTGCATGCGCTTGAGCAAACGTGTGTGTGACTGTAAGCTCTAGCACGTTGTAGCTAGGGGTTCAGCATGTGGTGCTGGACTGGTCTGTGAAAAACCTAGAAATTATTTTCTGACCAGGCTGAGGCATCATTTGCCATTTAAAGCTGTAAATCTGTGTTTACCCAACATTAACAGATGTAATGTAAATGAGTTCCTGTGCTCTCTGCTGGTTCACTAATGGTGCTTGTTTATAAGTGCTTTATGTTAACAGCTATTTGATGGTGCCCATTAGTTTTTCCTAGGTTAATGTTATATAATAAAGCAAGTGCTAGCCAAAAGCAATAGTAATACGATAAACAAAAAATCCAACTGCTGGGTGAGAAATGTAATGGAGCGAGGGCTGAATTCTGGTGGGAGTTTGGTTTAATCTGAAGGTTAAAAAATGTTATAATTTGGGTTTAAGTAAATTGGCTCTTTAGTCCCAGAGGTCTTGCTCTTGTACTTCTTGTGCTTCCAAAGCTTCCACTAATGCCGATGGGAGTCTTGGGCGCACAAGAAATGCGGGTTCAGGTACTAAAGTTACAGATTGGCTTGGACCAAAACCCCTAATCCAAATACCTCCGGCTTTTGAAAGCATTTGCCAATTGGATTTGAATCTGGACACAAACATTGTGGCTTGAGCTCATCTGAGCTCACTTACATCTGTGTAAATCTGTAGTATGGCCCCAATCCAGCAAAGCACGTAAATATGTGCTTAATTTGACTTCAAGGGGACTATTGTGCGCTTAAAGCTAAGCATGTGTTTAAGTGCTTTGCTGGACTGAAGTCCAAATACATGGGAGTCAATGAAATGACACCAAATAGCGCAGTGTAAGTGAGATTTGAAATGAACCAAAATGTTTGTATTTCTACCTGGAAATGAACACCCTGTTCATATCCTACATTCACTTTGTATTTTCATCCATCTGCACATAATGTATTCTTTACGGTAACCTGTCCATTCACAATCCAGTAAAAAAGAAATATACTTTGAATTTTCTTGCTCTATTACTCATATTTCATGAAATGTGTTCTTATGCCAAGTGTCTGTTTATATATATTTATACATGTTGTTTCTTTATTGATATTGGCAAGATACAAGAAGAAAAGAAATATTTTATAGTTAAAAACTTGTAAACAGTTTTATCCATCATTTAAAACATTTTTTTAAAGAGTTTACCTGACATGGTCAAATTAAATTATTTTTGGTTTTGCCAGTCTGACCAAAAAGAAAAATATTTGTTAAATATATAGGTTTTTTTAAGCTGCAAATACATGTTAAACATGTTCACAATTAAGTCACATGCGAACGTGCCTTTAACTTAAGTACTAAATGCCGCTTTCGTACTTTAAATCCCACTTCTAGTGATCACCACACTACGTAAAGCTGTCAATGAATATTTTCACATGAATACATTAATACCAGTTAAAAGATTGTGTATTGCTTGTTGTGAGGAGAACACAAAAGGGTTAATTGAGCCCAGTCCTGTGAAGGCGGCAGAGGCATAGACTAGAATTGGGAATTAAACCCAAAACAAATACAACAAGAAATAGCCCTTGTGCCTGTGTATGACGACCACAATGCAGACATAAAGAAGTGTAAGCTGCAAACGTCTGTAGGTTATTAATGAGGTAATAGAAGCAAAATTAGGTATCAGCAGGGTTTGGCTTTGTTTGAATAAACCCAAAATCTTTTATCTCAGAATGCTCTAGGAAAGACTCATAAGCTGTGATTTGGTGGTCCAGGCTATGCCCTTCTTGGTTATGGGAATTGACCCATGCCGTTTAAACTCACCAGTGTTTTCCACTTAGGGCAACCAGATGTGGGATCAGATGCAGAGAATGGCTGGCTGGGAAAAGGTTTGCATGGCAGTTTATGAGGAAAAATGCTTTTGTGTGCTTACTTTTGAATCAAAAGAATATATTGCACTTCAGCTTTGTGTGTCTGGAGAGTAGATGCTATTGTCTTGCAAAGCCAATCTTAGGGAAGCATGTAATGGCAGTGCTGAACCCTCTCTGTGTCCAGTGCTGACTGCTGCAGAGGGCAACACTGCCTCCTCGTTGCTTCCAGCAGCTTCCCTCTGGACTTACCTCAGCCTGGAGGAGAGCAAAGCTTGGTCACAGGCCTCTGATCAAGGTTTTGTATTTGTTCCTTTTAAGAGTAAACTTTTCTCCAAAATAGAGGGAAAAATACTCCTTTCATGACTCTCTGAGGGGTTGACAGCCAGAGATGCTGCTGATGCAGTGCGTGGAGTGATCCGCCCTGCCCTGATCCCTCCTCAGCCCTACTGTCACTTAAGTAAGTGGCAAAACTCCCATTAACTTTAATGATGGAGAATTGACCCTAAATGGATAAGGTTTTCCTTTAATAAAAATCACTAAAGGATTCAATTACACCATAAATGTATTCAGTGGTTGTGAAGTGATTCTAGTGTGCATACAGCCAAACCCTGAATTCCTTCTCAAGTAAGTGTCTGGGTGAGGATTGATTACAAATCCTGCTCTAAGTTACACCCGAATAACTCCCCTGGAGCTGATGGCATCACTCCCTGTTTCCCTTGCACGGGCAGTGCAGGGAGGCTGAGCTGTACTGTCGCATCCCGCTTCTGCTCACCTCAGATGGGGGCTGGGAGGGATGGAGCCTATCCCTGCAGATCTGCAAAGCTCCTTGCAACCCAGAGCAGCGCCTGTGGTGTGATGGAGGTTGCACCAAGGGTGGTTTTGGCCCTTCAGCCTTTGAAGAGCTCTGGCATGATGTAATCCCAACTCTGTAAGCTGCTGTGGGACCCTCGGGTTGGGAGATGCCCTATAAATCTCAGTCGCTGGTTTTTGTTACCTGCCTGCTATGTTACTTGACTAATGACTTAAGGTAAAGAATGGATATTGGAGAAACAGGTAATTAACAAAAACATCCTTCTGTGTTTTCTGCTCAGCTTCCGTGACTAGCATTTTCAAAAGCTGGGCAGATATGATTTGCAGCCTCCCTTTTTCACAAATGCGAAGGCAGGGCTGATGTGAAAACTGGCAATCCCTGAATGTTTTCCTAGTTTCCTGCCCTTGTGCTTGATGCAGCTAGGGCTGGTTTTCCAGAGAACTGCAGGTATCTGCCTTGATGTGATGTTTTGGAGCTGCAGTTAGTTTTTTTCCGGAGCGTGGGGTTGCTTTGAGAGTGGCCCGATGCAAGTGCATTAGCAAAGTGAGCCCGCTATAAAATACTGCTGCATCCAGCTGCCCCGTCAATAGGTCAAGCTATTTGTCTGATGCAGACAGGGTGTCTAGCTCTCCTGGCAGAGTCCCTTGCTTTGGCATGGGAAAACCTGTTTTGTTTAGCACTAGGGAAACAATATGTATAAATAGTAATGCCTGAACCTAAACACTCCTGTTGTCTTTATGCACAGGGTGCTGCGTTACTGGTTATTTTATGATAGATTTTTTTTTTTTTTTTCTCCCCCCAAAGGACTTGAGTCCCAGCCTGCGGAATAGCTGCTGTTGAGTGGAAGCATTCCTGCTATTTTCTCCTCAATTCAGAGGAAGCAATGCACTTGTTGTGTTACCTTGGTGAATCGAAAGTGGTTTTCACTTCCCTCAATTAAGCCTCCTTTGGCGCTGGCCCCTCCAAGGTGGAGAGCAGAGCGCACTCAGGAGCACTGCCACTGATTTGAATTCCTAAATTCCTCTCCTTGCAAACTTCAAAGGCAAGTATATTACTCTGTCTAAGAGGAACCAATTATGTAAACCCTGGGCTATTCGGAATGTTCCATAATTATTTATTTTCAACGAAAGAGGTTTTAACCTAAACTAGACAGAAAACTGGCATTTCTCCAGTTATTAGATTCTATTGAAAAAGGTATTAAACAATGGGCAGGGTAACAGGGTAGATTAGTGTCCCTTCATCTTCCTGACCTGGGCATGTGTCAGAGCTGTAGTGAGCTGACAAAAATTACTTTGATTTGATGACCATTAAAGGTCAGGAGCAGAAAGGGATCAGACGTCTTGGTTGAAGCTGAAGTACACAACATTACATATTGATAGTAATGAAGTTGTTTTATTTAATAAGCACCATCAGATTTAAAGGCTTTGTTACAGTATTGGGGCTGGGAGGAGGAGAGAGGCAGCCAGGATATGGGCTGGGGGAAAGAGGGAGAGAGAAAGTGTTCTGGAATGAGTGAAATATGTCCCCGGAGTAATTTTTTATTTTATAAACTGAATGCAAACCTGATGGAGAACTATGGAAATGAGCAGTCATGCTGGATACATACACACACTCTCTCAATATTCCTGTACTGTGGGTAATGAAAAGTGCCTTCAGGGATAGGGTGGCCTTACCATTCATCAGTGCCATAGCCTTAAGTGGGTAATAACTAAGAGCTCCCATATCTGGTGTGTATATAAATTCTAGCTCCTCAGTATATTTGCTGCAGACTGTATTTAATTTATACAATTCCTTAGCTTTAAAGCTGTCAATTGATAACATTCAATCTGTGAGCCTGACTGATAAAAGGGAAGGGAAGAAGTGCTCTCTAGTGGCTAGAGCAAGAGAAGGGTTTGGGGACCAAGGATCTGTGCTGGGAGTGGAGTGGTACTTCACCTGGGCTTTCCTCAAGGCTGAACCCCACCCCCACCCCTTTGCTTTTCTCTTTACCCCTTTGGGACACAAGGTGGTCGTTCTGCTTGGCAGGTGTTGCATGTATCTACAATCAGCAGACAACCATCTACCATGAGGATGAAGTATCACTTTTGCCTCTAATGGTGACGGGCCTTCCCTTGTGCCTCTGACCCTTGTGAGTCTGGGAGATGCTGAGAGCTGTGACTTTCCCACATCCATATTCCAGACCTGTGTGTAGGGTCAGTCACTGTATGTGGGAGGGTTGGTGATGGAGCTGAC
The DNA here is from genome assembly GCF_023638135.1 of Falco biarmicus. Lineage (NCBI taxonomy): Eukaryota > Metazoa > Chordata > Aves > Falconiformes > Falconidae > Falco > Falco biarmicus. The sequence continues at coordinate 5,753,722 of NC_079300.1, read as the reverse complement.
TGGCTTTTGGAAGGAGCAAGAAAGGAAGGAAGTCCCTAGCACAGCAAAATAAGGGAGGCTGGTACGCAAGGGCTCTGCAGAAATTAGCTGTCCCACAGATGCACAAGTGGATGTTGAACTTGGCCAGCATGTGCAAATACAAGAGCTGACTCTCCCCTCAGACACAGCAGCGATGGGGGATGCAAGTCTCCACGACTGAATGATGTGCCAGTCACTCAAACGCTATAAAGAGAGCCAAGCTCTTGCACTTCAATAACTTTGGGAAGTTGAAGGGAAAATGGCCAAGCAGTTTGGAATTCAGCTTGTGAACCCAATATTGCACATTTTTCATTGCACAAAACAAGCTGTTATTAACAGGGAGCTTTGTTCTTGATCAACATTTCAAATGCCCTTGTGTTGGGGAGGGGCTGGTCCAGAGCTTGGCTCGGCTTCCCTTCATTGTAAGATGTACTGGTTCTTCCTGACCCCAGGCTGCTGCTGGGCTGCAAAGGCTTCCAAGCACCTGGCTGTCCCACACGGGGCCTCTCTCATGGCACAGTGACAGCACCCATGCGGGTGGCTGTGGGTCCCCGCTGAGGCTTGCAGCACTGATGGGACTTGCAGAGGTGCAGCTCTGCAGGCACTGGTGATTCCCACTGGTGCTGGACCTGGTATGAGGCACAGCAGGTACTTTGTAGCCCAGTTTGGGCTCTGTAGGCTGGAGGTGGCCCTGTAGCCTGGTGCTGCTGGTGGTTTTGGCCAAGGCATTGGGCAGAGCTGTCGATGGGGCACACCATGGGTGAAGGATGTGGCAGGATAGGTGCTGGCCAAGGCAGGTCTTCAGAAGAGCTGGCATCTGTTTCCCCAGTATATGGTTACACATCTTCCTGATTGAGGGGCCAGGAGGTTACCCTGGCTTTCAGGGTAATTTCCTTCTCTATATGGGACTATGAGAAATGTCATGCCTTGCATGTGGAAGATTTTAAAAAGCAATTTAATATATTGATTGGGAGAGAACAATAATGAGAGTGGACTGGATGGTGACTTTGTAGATGAGGCATCCAGAGACTGTTGTTCTTATGAAAGAGTTGTGGTAGAACGCTGGTGTGGGCTTGTGCATTTGCTGGTTTGTGTAAGGGGAAATCCCACTTGCCCTGATGATCAGGGTCAGTCAATTTGTTGAAGACTATCTTTGCAACCTGGCTTCCAGGATTCACCAGAAACTCCAAATAGTGCCTTGAAATGCAGCTTGATAACATTCTTTTTAATTCTGAACTGCTGCACCTGTTGCTTAGGCTGCAATGCTGTGATTAGATTCAGAGGGGTAACGCACTACTAGTGCCTGCAGGAGCAGGACAAATATTCTTACAATTGCTAAAATAATTGGGCAGGATTATTTGCACCCAGATGGTGTTATAATACAAGTTCATCTGTAGTCTTAAATGGCTGAAGCCTTGATGTTACCGTTGAATGAGGCCACAGAGCATAGTTCACCACAAAGTTAATTGGCTTCAGACAGCCAAGAGTGGAAAAGATTGCGTGATCCAGGAGGTGCTGGATCCGGCCAAGAACAGTGTGGGACGAGCAGGAAGCATGGCATGGGGCAGACATCCAGGAAGAGGATGTGAGGAGGAGTGGGTACCACGTTCCTGGAAAGCCGGCTCCCAGCGGAGACAGGGTGCTTGTTCTGAGCGCAGTAGCCTGCAGGTCAGAAGATGCACATCTAAGTGGAAATGTGCTGGTCTGAGGTGGATTTGGGTTTGCTTTGGGCTCAGATTCAGAAATAAAATGGTTTTTTTTTTGTTTAGCAATGCCCCATCCATGCACCTTGCTGGAGACACCTTGTTTCTCAGTGAAGTGGGGAAGTTGGCTCTTGTATCCACTATGTACTTCTCCTACAAGGCTCTTAACTGCTCCCTACATCTGTGACCCAGCCTCTTCAGGCAGTCTGTTTTTCAGTCACTGCTGAGCACCTTATTTGAGCAAAGTAACTTCATTAGAAAAGGGTCCCAGTGCAATCAATAAACAAGCAGTGAGTAAAGACAAATAAACTTGAAATGGGCATCATGATTAACCTGCTTGGGGGAGAGTAAAATGATTTAGCAATGACTGAATATTTGGCAAAGAAATTTTCAGCTGGCACCTGCTTTGCCTAAACTATTTAAATGGGAGAAGAATCTCCTGAAAAATGACTCAAAATGGCCCAAATTGCAGTTCAGAGCTTGCAATAGCCCGAGATAGGAAACAAAAAGAAGGAACATTTACTGGAGAAGGGCTACAAGGTCTTGGAGGACTGTGATGGAAATAAACTTGTTGAAAGCTAAACAAAACCATGTACCACCCCAGTACAAAAGAAGGAAGGAAGGTGATCACCGTGAAACACTGCTGCACGGTGTGAAACCCCTATACCCTTCTAAGAATAAGTCTTCCAGCATATGGGTCAGGAAGCAGCGTGGCTTCAGCCTGGATGCCTAGCAAAAAACCAAAGTGATTGTTTGGTGGTATGTTAATATAGCAGGTGCAGTTTTATTTAAACAAGAGGTAGCTATTGTTTTCTGGAAGTGTGATTTACAGGCTCATAGCTTATCCCGGAGGATCAGGGTGTTAAGTCATGTACGTGTATGTGTGTTTTAGCCCAGGGTGGCCGTTCCCCTGTCTGCATCTCTGAGCCAGGAGGAACTTAAAAGGGAAGGGCTCTGTAAGCTCAGAGACATGAAGTCAGGAGGGTTTGTTGGGGTGTAATAAGTAAAACTACTGAATGTGGGGACCTGGATTTGGGATGAAAGGGACGTGTGTTATCCAGTCCATGTCACGGTCTGGGAGGCTTGTGCAGGACCTCAGCTGATCTCAGTGGGGTTTAGGTGTGAGGATTTGTGGAAAGAACCTGGCCTTATAAACATTGCTTGCCTGGCAAGCCGTGAGAGAGAGCAGGAATTAGCAAATATCTTCATTTCTGATGACTTCAACACGGTACCTCTGTGGCTGAGCACAGAAGTGTCCAAAAAGCAATACATGATTTGTGTATTGGCAAATAGCACCCTGAGATCTGGCTTCTACCCTTTCCCTGTCCTTATTGATTTTGCTTTTCTTGAGCTTCCTCCTGAGTGAACGGGCAGTAGGAGAAGCCCCTTGTCCCATAGCAGAGGCACTGAGCTATGCAGGTTGGAGCCTGGCCCACCCCCCTCAGGGAAGCAAAGCTGGTTCCCTCCCATGGGGCTTTAACCCCATGGCAAGGGGCTCCAGCTGGTGCTTGCTGTTGTGGCAGCTCTATATGCTTTACTTGATTTGTGAGCTCAGTTATGTTAAAAGGCTAATACGAAGCCTATCTTTGCATGGCAATGTGTTTGGGTGGACTTTTTTGCAGGGGGAGGGGGAAAACCCTAGTGCACTGGGCTGGTGGGCAACCATGTCTGGTCCTGCTTAGCTCCACCGCAGCCTTTTCATCCTACCTGTACCTTGTCTAAATTTCATTGCCTTTGTGCAGAGTGCAGGTAGGGATACTGCCAAACTCTTCTACAGCTGGTGGTTATTTATATCTATTTGTTTTCCCTCTTCTGCCTAGACAGCATCTTTCTAGAACAGTTAGGTGTTCTCTGTTGTGCTCTGAGTCCAGAAAAAATTATAGACTGGGTAAAATAGTGTATTCCAACCCTGAAAAGCGTGCTGTGTTACTTTAATTAGAAGGTGGTGACTTTTTTTTTTTTTCTTCTTGGCTGGAAAAAGAGACTTTAGGCTTATTTCTTCGATTTTACTCTGCTGTAGACTGGGAATAGTTTCACTGGGATACATGCATTTACACCAAAGAGGAAGCAATGTGAAGAAATGGTTAAATGAAGGCAAAAATTGTGGTTAATCCACTTACACAGATTATCTTTGCAGATACCTGTGTTACGGAGTGACAGACATTTTGTTTTCCCTCCTTTTAGTGTTGGAATTGAACACAATGTGAGTGTGGTGGTGGTAACACTAGACTTGCCCAGCAGCTGGGTCTGCCCCAGGCAAGCAGGTGCTGCCTCCTGCAAGCCATGGCCAACCCCTCAGAGAAATCCCAGCCAGGATGCTGCAAGGTTACGCCAGGGTGCTGTGGAGGAGTTTGGACTGCAGCTCAGGTCCATATGCAGTGCCCCATGCCAGCAGGGCTGAGCCCCCAGACCTCCCTCCCTGCCCTGTTCCTCACTTAGTTCAGACCCAGAGACTGAAATGGCAGCTTAATGCTGCACTTTCACTTGTGATGATTAATATTACTCTAATATTTGTCTGATGGTAACTCCCACCGACGAGCAGGGCAGCGCCCTGTTGTGCTGCTCATTGTACAAGCTGTAGTAAATGACTGTCCCTTCCTCAGTGAGCTCATAGGCTAAAATTAATAGTGATTTTGAAATGCAGAGTGCTTTCTGAGTAAGCGCTGTTGTTATTATTTCTGATTTTTTTCCATAGAAACAGAACATTTTATTACTTTTGCTGAAGAAATCCACGTTATCAGTTTCCTTTCACACAACAAAACACCCTTCCATTCTTCTTTAATAAACATTAATCGCTTAAAGCTTGTTCTGTGCTTTGCATGTAGAAGCACTGCAGAAATATCAAGTATCCTTATTTTTTTCCTCCTGGAGCTTCCAATTCACCGAATCCACCAAGCCAAGATAACACCATCTCGGAGGGCCAGCGCTGCGACAAATTTACGGTCTGGAAGCTTATATCTTTCTAGGCAATTGTCTTCAAACAGACAGTGCATTTCTGCGTGGCAGAGTCTTAGGGCTGGAGTTTCTTCTGAGAAATGGCCGAACCTGCCACTGCTGAACTCCTGAGTGACAGCAAGTGCTTTTCGGCTTCTGTTGTGATTTTTTTTTTTCTTCTTTTTTTTTTTTTTTTTTTTAAGAAGGGTTGGCAGCCTGAGCTATTCTCAAGGATTTGGAAAAGAGCCACAAACAGGAATTATTGAACAATTGCTCTGTGAAACTTAAGATAACAGTTTGTTCCACCACAGTGGAATTGCTTTGTGGTAGAAGGAAATTATCTTTTTAGCTCTTGATTAACATTATGTGAGAAAAATAAAATTAAAGCCTGATTGTATCTGTGGTTGAATGGAATGTGTGTTTGTGCGAGGGGAAGAGGGGACAGATGTTTGTGGGTGACGCATACAGAGATGAATGTTAGTGACACCTCAGATTGTAGGTGATTCACAGATTGTGAATGTTTTTAATGTTTGGAAAATTCCTTGTTCCTTCTTTATTGTCAGACTAATGCTCACTCTGTGCTCAATATGAGGACAAATACTAGATCATTAATGAGTGTAAGTGTGTACCATGATTTGTGGGTGGGAAAGCACTCTTTTTGGTGCAAAATAATATCCTTGACATTATAATCGGAGTTTTGGTCTTTTTGGCTGGTTCACGGTAGCAAACAATAACTTGCATCTCTATAGTTACTGTATAAATAGTACACTAACCCAGGAGTTTATCACTCATGCTTATTAAAAGTAAACAATATTATTGAGAGCACAAGTACATTTTTAACATACTGGTCCAATCCAGCTGCCTTTGAAGTCAGTGGGAGACTTTCCCCTGTTGCTGAAGCAAGCTGGATCAGCCCCTGAGAAGGCATGGTGAGCAGGGCCCGTGTTTAGGGTATTGATGGCAGAGGGCTGCACCTGTAGGCAAATTCATTGTGTGAGCGCAGGATTTTGGTTCAGCAGGCCCTGTATCAGCTCTCTTGTGCTTGCAGCATGGGGAAATGCATTTAGGGGTGCTCCAAAAGGGTTATATTAATTTATTTCATTAAATTCCCATGGACATGGGTAGGAGTTGTCCTTTCTTATTGAGGGCGTGGTCTGTTGGTAGTGGATGTTCTGAAGAAATGAAGTCCAGGGACACACAGGCAGGTGATTTGCGCAGTGCATGCAGGGTTTTTAAGGAACCACTGCTTGCATGAAGCCCTGGAGCTCAGCTATGAGGTTGCATCTGCCTGGCTTCCTGCCTGCCCCGGGACTCTCACCGCTCCACAGTGGCGGCAGCTTTGACACCCTGCAATTCAGAGGGAAGCTCTGAGGATGCCGAGATCCAAACATGAACTTTCTGGGCAGGCCAAATTTCTGCTGTGATCTCCCAGCTCGGTGCCTGTGCTTATCTGTGTTTGCAAGACACGCTGAGAGATCAAAATATGCCCCTTTTGAGGCGATAGGAAAGAGACAAGATGCTTCTTTAATCACGTCTGATAAATTCTCACTTGTAATGAGAGCCCTAATTAAGGGAAATTACCTATTGGAAAAGAGTTAAAAGGGGCCCCCATACTCCTTCCAGCAAACTTAAAGACAAAAGGAAGTTTCTAACAATGGGTCACTGGAGATGCATTTCCGCTCTGCTTTAAAAAACAAGGTACTGTCTAGCTGATGAGCGTTGAAGGCGAGCAATGAGGCTTTGATGAGCCCTCTCCTGCTTCCTGATATTGTGACCCTCTTAACAAACACCATGGACGAAAATCAGCATGCCTTCGGTATGCTGTAAGTGCAGGCAGGCTATCTGAAGAGATGCCTCACTTGCAGGATATGGTTTAAATCCTGTTTTGAATAAGGTTTACATCCTTGTCACTGAAATAATATTTTTGTACCGTGAAAATCAATGCAAAGAGACAGGCAGACAGGTCCCCCAATATGTAAACAACTTATCTTTGATGTCACTTCTTGCTGACTTTTTTTTTTTTTTTTTTTTGTCCCAAGGAATGTCCAAAAGTTTAGCTGTGTAAAATTACTTTTATGTACCGCTCCACGATGCCAGAAGGTGTGCACTGTTCTTGATTTCAAAATGTGGGGATGGGAGGCATGTAATCTAGACTGTTTTGTCCTTATTGCTCTGAAATCAGCTCTTTTGCTTCCACTTGGGTGGCTGGGGAAGTTCTGGTTTTCCAGTCAGCTCTGTGATTAGAATGACAACAAGAGGGATTCTCTCTGGATGCAGGGGGAAAAAAAAAAGAGGCTCTAGGTCCAAGAGTTTTGGTCACTGTGATCATCTGGAATGAACTTTCCACATACCATTAATTTCTCCTTGATGGCGCATGCTGGAGAGAGCTGTATGTGGTGCTCCAGACATACTTTACATACTGATCTCTCCTTGGGCTGGTTTGCAGTTTCTGATCTCAGTGTGCCTTGCAGGAAGCATCAGTGAGAAGCAACATATCTACTCTCCTAGCACACAAATTGCAGAACCTGTTTGCAGTAAAGCAACAGAAAGGCTGTATATGCAGTAAAAATACTAGGGTTTGCTTGCGAACACAGTGAGTCGCAGTTTCAGTACTGGAAGTTAGCGCCTAGGCTGGGTGATGGACAGTAGCTGTTTGCAATCCTCCTGTCAGATTTGCCACACCCAGCATGCAGAGCTCTATGTTACATCTCTGAGTCCTGAAAACATTTGAATTGACATCCAAATTTTTCAGCTTGCATCGGTTGCTAATATAAAGAGCATCATTGATCAAACCATAACTTTGTTCCATGTTACATCGTGCTTGTTTATTTTTTCTTTCTGTGAAGCAAATCATCAGCAATTTTCCCCATCAGTAAATTTTTTTGTTTCACAAAACCACAACCACAACCATCAGTGGCTTGAGCCATGTTATTTCTTTATTGTTAGGCATTTGTAATATATTTTTATTACTTGCGATATGAATGTGGCTTAGGCATGTTTAAACCACCGCAACTCGCTTCCCCACACCTCTGTGTGATGGGTGTTGCTACTAGCTCTTGTAAGATAAAAGAAAACTAGGGTGCGCAGAAATGAAACCATTTTCTTAGAGATCCTGGAGGAACATGGCGGGGGGGCTGAAAGGGGGATACTGCTTGTGGTTTGGCCAGTCCTCGTCCTAACTGCAAGCTCCTCTGAGCAGTTTGGAGTGAAATGTGTGCAAGGGGTTGGAGCCATGGGGAGGGATGGGGCATGGGCACTGCTCCAGCTTGGAGCTCCTTGAGCAGTTTGCATTGGTGTGCCAGGAGCTTTGGAGTGACACAGGATTTTCAAATTAATAGCACGCTTGAGGATTTTCCAGGTACTGCTAGAAAATTACATGAGCATGCTCCCAAATGTAAAACCAGATGTGCTGGGTCAGACCACAGGTCTTTCCAGCCCAGTGTCACATCTCCTGCAGTGGGTGGCCGGAGCAGGGCATAAGGGCAGGAGACGTGAGTCATGGGATGTCCCAGAAAACTTCTGTGTTTGGCATCAAAACTTCGCTGGTGAGGAGGTGTAACTGCACATGCTAACTAGTCACTAGGGAACTGCTCTGCTCTTGAGTTCCAAATATCTTCTGAAAACATGTGGCTGTTGCATGATTTGCTGGCATTGGAGTTTAGCTTTTAATTGAAGCATGGAGGAGCTGGGTGGAGTGTTGGCCATGCTTGTAGGCTGGGAGATGGTGAGCTCTGCCGATGTAGGTTCCTGCCTCTGGTGTGTAATGGGGTTGTGTGACACCCTACCTGCTGAGCTGATATCTGAATTACCCTGAGAGCTGGCCCACTCCAAGCAAAATCCTCTTAAATACCCTGTTGAGCAAATTCCTCCTGGGATTTAGGTCTTGGTGAGACTAGAAAACCATGTGGATGCTGGCTGATGGTGTTGCAACACTCCCGTTTCATTTGATGTAAGCCAACCACAGGCTATTTGGGGTGCAGCTGTGCTGGCATCATGCTGGCATCATGCACAGATTTATTTCTAACAGCATGGGAAGCTGCTGCCTCCCAGCATGCAGAGCTGATGAGCAGCTAATGCTGCTGCCATCCTCCTGTTGGCACCTACCACCGACTGTTTTGCTGCCTTTTGGAGACCTGTGTGATTGCCTGATCCCTGCCTTGTAGCACCTTGTGATGGTGATGGTGCTTGTGATGGTCCCCTGTCTCACTGACTGCTGAAATGGGAGAAGCATCAGAGACAGACATGAGTTCCTTCCTCTGCACAAAGGAGCTCTTACTAAATAATAATAATAATAATAATAAAAATCCCTCAATCCTTTGCCTTTCCAGAGCTACTGACCGCTCTGAGGAGGAGCCTGTTATATATGTGAAAATGTGGGAGGTGTAACTGTGTGCGAGCAATGTGTGTTTAGATGGACTTTTGGTTTAATTTGAAAATTGGTTTGTTTTATACTGGCCTCACTTGCAAAAAGGAATGATTAACCCAAACAGGAGCGCCTGCGTTACTCACCTTTAATTATGTTTGCAATACATCATGGTGATATGGGGGAGCAGAAAACCTTTCTGTATCCAGCACATTTGCCTCATAGCATATGGTCCTACGGAAAATGTTTTGATTCAGAGCCCCCAGCAGCATATGGTGAAAAAACTGCCCCTGAAGTCAAATTGAAAGTAGAGGCTGGTCCTGGGCCCCAGAGGACCCCGTGTCTCCTGCCAGCCGGCAGGACCAGAGTCGGAGTATGTGTCACTGTTTCACTCATCATGAAGATTTTATATTTGGTTTGGGACACTGGTGCATGAGGTTCTGGATGTAAAAGTCAGAAGAGATATGGTTCCTGTAATGTCTGCAGAGATCCTTGTGTCGATAAGGTCAGCAGCAAGTTAATAGATTTTTATCTTCTCATCACATGAACTTAATATAGTGCAACTGTTGGAGGGGAGGGGAGAAACCTTCCTGCCATTTTCTGATGTGTTTCAGGGGTTTTTAAAAGACAGTGTGTGCCTTAAAAGCCCCTTTTTGCTTAAAGTGAAAATCAATAGTTCAAAAATAAAAATATTCAAATATGAACTGAAGGCTAGATGTTGTGTAGTAACCACAGCTAAAACTAATTACAGCTGGGTGAAGAGGGATGCATTTCTCCATGGTGGTGATGAAATGGACAAGAAAGGGGAATGGAGATTTCCTATTCATTGCTCCCAAGAGCATCAGACCAAGTTTACTTAAATGACGCCAAAGCAATGTTCAGCTCTGTGCTCCTGCCTGCAGAGTAACGCAGAAGCAAAACTGGAGGCTTTACATTACAAAAATAGCCAGAAATGCTACTCGGTGTTATTCCTAAATCAATACATGTATGGGAATGAAGACCCTGGCTGAGCCCTGGGGCACTTGCATAAACCTCAATAAAGGGGATGACAGTGCTGCTAAATGTAGGGGCTGCTGCCAAGCTGGGAGCGAAGAGGAATTGAAAGGGGGAACAAGGAGATGGGGAGGTAGAAAGATGCTCTGCAGCCATAAATACCTGTAAGCACCAAGATCTGGTGTTACTCACATTGCAGCCACCACAATGGAGGAGATGGAGGAGAGGGGCTGTGGTGATCGGGGAGGGGGCTGATCCTGTGCCAGTGCTGGAAACCTGGGGCTGAAATACGGTTTCTCTGTCAGGGGCGAAATCCATGGAGGGACACCGGCGGGTCACGCTGACTAGTAGGGCTCAGCGATCAAACGTGTCACACCTGTCTTGGCCACGGGTGCAGGTGTTCTAGGTCAGCTCTCGCTGTGGTTATCAATCGCTGACAGTTGACAGTTTAATTTTACACCACAAGTACCTCATTACTTGTGTAGGCACTTGAAGAACATGTGGGCACTGGGTTGGATCAGTGATCAATGACAAAGGTTGCACAGGGTGCAAGTGGTAGCAGTAAAAGTGAAGGTCTCCGTGCATGAGTTGGCAGTGGTGGGGATACATGACAAGGGGAGTTTAGCTGACAAACAGTCTGTCAGGGCTGGAAGAATGGAGGCTTGCCGGAGAGCTGGCGCTCCATTATAAAATACAGCTCGCCATTTAAAAAAGGGAGGGGGGTGGGGTGGGGTGGGGGGGAGAATAAGGGGGAAAAAAACCCCAAAAAACCCTTGCTTTGAAAAAGTGTTTAAACAAATTTAATGCATGTGGGGGACTGTAAATTTTTATTCTACGAGCATTTATTTCATGACATGGGAGCATCCAGGTGTTCAGGAATTTCATATTAAGGGAAAGCGGAGATGCTATTTTATAGAGATATACCTGCACGCTGCTGCTGGCTCAGGTTGCCCGATAGGTGCAGATTAGGGATGTCCAATATATAACCAAATCTTTCCACATGAGATTCCTCTCTGTGTATTGATAGGACGATTTATGACTAAATCTGCTGTGACAGATTTCTTCTGCCACAGTAGGGAAAAATTTGTTGTTTCAACACACTTAAAAGTGGTGCTTTAATCAATCCCATCCAACTTTCTGTTTTTGGTGCTTGTTTTCCTTTGCAGAGTTTCTGACATTCTTTTCCACATCGAATCTAGCCGGCGGATTATGTCACTGGGGCGATGACTGAAAAAGAGAGACATATGGCATTAGTTTGGTAGAGCCGTGTATCTTGCATTAGGATGTAAATCTTGTTTGCTTGAGAAACTGCACTGAAGGATACTTTGCTCGAGGTATAACGTAACCGTGTTATTGAGTGCACCTTATAATAATTGATATGACGGGAACGATATTAATGGAAATAATGTGAATTTCACCCAAACTGTAGTAAATAAGGAAAAGACTAATAGTCTTTGCCCTTTGCTGAATTGAACACATCTTAAAAAAATATTCTTGATTATTTCTCGTGTGCTGATTAGGTGTAGGCTAACTTTGATCATATCACCTATGGTTCCCACTGAAAGGACACGTGTGGTGTGAGTCGCGGTTTTAGAAATTGTTAAAATGATTGAATAAGCAGCTCAGAAAACATACAGCTTTAAAAAATGAGATGCACAGTCTCTGTTGGTGTTTTGTATTGATTTAATAACAGTGCTGGAAAGCTCTTGTGGTGCTAGGTATGCAGGCATAGAGGTCCCTCTCCCACCCCTCGCCTGCGAAGCCGAAGGCACCATCATCTTTGCTCCTTGTTTAGCCCCAAGGTATGTCCAGTCTTTAGTAAATGACAGTGGAAATGAATGGATTGTGTGTTAAGGATGGAAAAAAACCCCTTCCTATAAATCGTAGCGAAGGACCCAAGTCAAAATGCTGGATTCAGATACCCCTGAAATATTAATTAGCTTCTGAGACAAATCTGGGCTTCTGCAGAGTCTGGGATTGTTATGGTCTTTTTTTTCTTATTCAGGGGCTCTCTAGTATTTATTGTAATTTAACTCTAGATAGTGGAAAGGGAAGTTTAGGGATATGCTGTTAATGCATCTAGTGATAAAATGATTGTTATAAAATACTAGTGGTATAGATTGTCACAGCCATCAGAACAGCGAGCCTGATTTCAGCTCCAAACCAGTGTCTCTATCAGTGTTCAAACAGGGAATTAAGATTATTTTCATGACTTTTTCTATTATTGTGCACAATACTCCTTGCCATATCCATGACTACCACTTTAGCGAAAGTAACCTTCTGCAAAATTTGGAACAGGGCCGTCCATGATAAAAATTCATGTCTGATGGGTAAACTCAGTATATTATGATAGCCAGATAGGTATAGTAACTACTAATAATCAAATATGCTTGTTGGGGCTGGACTGACTGTAAATTTGATTACTTGAAAAACAATACTCCATGCAATGTGAAAGCAAGTTTCAGGCTGATAATCTAAGATAGGCTGTGTTGTGTCCTGATGCTAACTTGAACAATCCCATCAACTTTAGTGGGATGAAGAATGCTCCAGTAGGGCTGTCTTCATGCAAGCACACTTTAAATTGTCTTGAAATCAACAGATACAAACCCTCTTACTGTATATAGATCTATATATCTAACTAGCTGCATGCTGAAGGTGAAGAGGAGCAGGCCAGTTGTGGGTGTGTTGAACCTTCTAAATGTGGTGGCACCACAGGTGGTGGCAGAGTGGGAAGGAAATGTGAGCAATGACAGGAGAACAAGGGGAAGTGGGAGGAAAAAGGAGGAGGGAGAGATGAGCAACCCTTTCTGTCCATGGTTAAAGGATAATATTGCAAGGATCCAATGTGATACAGAGGCCTGGGATGATTGTGATGGGGGGGAATGAAAGAAAAAATGCATTGAGACATGGAAGGAAGTTCTGGGCTGTGAGGAGGAGTAGTTTAGGTCACTATTAGGTTAAGTTAGAGAAAATGAAGTCTGGAGGAGTAGTGGAGAGGAGCACATACTCCAGGAGGAGGGTGGACAGAGAGCGGAGGATGAGACAAAGAAAGGGAAAGTAGCTGAATTTAAATAGTAATAATAATAAAAGGGTCTAGTCTTATAAGACTTTGGAGAACCCAGAGTTTTCTGACTGTGTGGGTCCAGCCTACACAGGTAGGTATCAGGGGAGCATCCAGTGTGCTTGCTGCTGTGTAAATAAAGGACAATTTTTAGTAGAAACATAAAATGTCAAAAAATATCTAGCAGAAAACAGCACACCAAAACTTGTAGTGATCTACAGTCTATGCAACACCACTGACTTCACTGAGGCTTCACAATCATGGGTGGTGGGCAAAAAAGAAAAAGCCACCTGGAGTTTTTAAGGAATTATAGGGGTGTATATTTCCCCTAATGACACTGGTGCAAATCCAAGGCACTCCCACCAAAGCTGGAGGTTGCTCTGGCTTTCCGTGGGGTACGGATGCTTGTGTTTGGCCAATGGAGGTTGTTTACATGAGCATGACCTCACCACATTTGGTGGTGCTCCTCACTGGAGGTGACAAAGAAGAAGTTGACTCAGTTGCTGCTGAGGAAACGGTGGTCATTGTTCCAAGTGTTACTTTAAATATAGGGGATTTTCTTGTCATGTTTATTATTCAGGGCTAAACATGACTGGTCTTTTCTAGCTACATCAAAATATTGCTTTTAGGTTTGTCTCTTGACCCTCCTTTTTCTCCTCTACCCCAAACCAGCCACTTCTATGTTTCTTACAAAATTTTTGGATTTAACAGGGACATATCCTGTACTCTCCTGCAAGTAGGTTTAGCTTTATTGGCCACTGAGGAGCAGTGCCAGTTGAAACCAATCAAGAAATTGGCCCAATGTTTCCAAATTTCTCGTAATGCATGGCAGTGACAGGGAGAGACAAATGGCCTCAGATCTCCCCACCTGCATGGCAGGTTCTTCTGTTTGGTTTCTTTTCTGCTGGCTCTTACCCTGCCTCAGTGCTGTGTAAGGTGGCATCTCTAGTTTGCATTGCTCTTAAGATAGGGGGACTTTAATAAACTTTTTTAAAAAAGTTTTGAAATGAAGAGTTTCCAGCAGTGCTCCTGGGAGCAAAACTCATCCCCTTCACCCAGGAGCTTTCCTTGGTGAAGGAGCACTAGGCAGAGTGCTTGTGTTATTTGAAAGTAGATTTCCCCCATTGTTTTTAGGGCAAAATGCACTCATCTTTGCATAGAACTAAATAATTGGGGATGGCTGGCTGCCTGTCCCTGTGTTGCAGCATGGGGTGGGGGGGAAGGCTTCCCGTGCTTTCCTGTCCCCTGCTCAGGGCTCATCCCCCTTGGAGGGTCATGGTCACAGAGATTGGGGAAGCTGGGAAGGAGCTGAGGAGCATTGGCTCTCAAAGGGGAAAGCATGTGCAAGGTCTTTCTCCTCTCTCATTCAAAATAATTCCATCTTTTTCTGCTGATTTACATGAAAGCAGGATTGTGTTCACTGTGATATTAAACACTGCTCTAATGACTTTAGCATGGCTTAGGCACATAGTCTTGTACCATCTCCTCCATGCAGGGCCATGGAGACCTCAGCAGCTCTTCTCTGGAGGGAGCAGGTGGCAATGTAAGAATCACTAATAGGATTGGGATGTTTTTCATAGGGCGGATGGTACAGAAGGAATGCTGCAGTGAGGCTGGGGACCAGGTGCGGTGCAAAGCAAGCCCTGCCTGATTTGAAAGGCAGAAGTGTTGTACTGTGATGTTACTGGTGGGCAAGGTTGAGTGGGTGGAAGGTGGATGGTGAACACCTTGATGCTGAAACATCCTGGTGTTTGGGCACGAGGAGTTTCCTATTGGTTGGCTTGTTCTTGCCTTGCTGCTGGGATCATGAGGCACATGCTTTGGGTGGGAAAGCGCTGCAAAGATTGCACCTTACTAACAAGTCCCATGAACAGTAGCATGATGCTGGGTATTTTTTCTCCAAAGGCAAGAATAAATACAACATTTATCACAAAATACAAAGAAATAATGATGATGGAAAGCCAGGTTGGCTGGGGTATAGGGCAGGTGAGGAGGTGACATCTCAGCCCCATGCCAGGACGTTGCAATGGGAGATGCAGTTCAGCACCCTCTTTGCTAGCATGTTAACACTGCTAACATTCAACCAGATTGCAGAAAAAGGTTTTAAAAGATGCATCTGATTTTTCTGTAGTGGGTAAATGAGCCACAAGTGGCCGGTGGGGAGGCATGCTGCGCTGCTCTGGGATGCTTGGCTCTCTGCAGGGGCTGGGGCAAGCGACAGACAGAAGCACCAGGTGATGTGCTGGCCCACACCAAGAGCACGTGTGCCTTGGTGCTGCTCTGATGCTCCCCATATTTTGGTGGTCTTTAATTTGGCATTACATACTCGGCGCTTGTCTGCAGCTCGTATGATTCAAAGTTCTCCATGGGGTCTAATGTACAAGGCTTGGCCTGTTTTCATTAGGTTTCCCAAGCTCTCCTCCCTTCTCCCCAGTGTCGCCGCACAAAGACACTTTTGTCAGGCGATGTTGGACTCTCCTCAAAATCCAGGCACTTTCAGGAAAGGACTTGGAAGTCTATCTTCTCAGTTTCCATATCCCTTTGCCCTCTGCTCTGGCATTTGGTTTGATTGGTTGTGGAGTGTCGTGTCCCCCCGTCCCGTCCCACCCCCCCTCTATATTTTTCCCCTCCTACTTCTTTTTGCAAAGTTGATCTGTCTGCTCCGGAGTCTATCTTGCAAAGAAAAAAAAAGGTATATTGCAAATCATGCAAGCTAGCTCTCTGAATTATTGCACATTTTAAAGCATTAACTCCTTCAGTCCTCAGCTGGTTTTAGTGCTAGGACCAAAATCATGATAGGAATGTTAAAGGAGTATTATTATATTTTATGTTCACTGCCACAAGTTTAGTAAGAAATTTAATCCCCCCTCTCTTGCTCTCTCTCTGCCTCTCGAGAAAAAGAAAGAAAAAAAGAAAGAAAACTGGCACCGAACTTCCATTTGACTTGGCAACTTTTTCACTAATGTGATTTGATATGCTTTACTAGAAAGGGTAACGTGCTAATGTTTCAGAAGAGGCCGATTTTCTATTAGTGAAAGTATGGTATATAAAAGATCAGGCATTGCTATTAAACTCTTCACTCAATGAATTTATAGCCTATTCTAAGTGGTAATGATATAATGGAATGCAATCATTTAATATTGGAAAATATGTTTGGTTTGACGTTTCAGGGATTCCAGGAAATACTGCTATTTATATAGCTACATCTGTGCAAAAATTAAAAACAGGAAAAAAAATATATCAAAAGTAGCCCAGCCAGAGAGTTTGAAACCCAGTTATTCAAGATACTTTCATAATGCGTTATATAAAAATCATGTTTGATATTTTCATTTATCAGTTTCCTCAGAATATGCATCGTGATTTATGGACCCTGAGTACTGATACCGTAAATAGAGTGGTGGTGTACTATTTTGTTTCACGCATTTTTAAACCAGTTTGTAGATTACTTTTTCAGGGCAGAGGTGGAAATAGTATTTCTGCCTATAGGATATAATTATATTATGATTACTACAGAAGAGGACATAGTTCAGCCCCAATGTTTCAATTAATAATGTACTGTCAGCTCTGAGGGATGATATGAAATTGTATTGGATCAAAGATGATCAGCATCAGCCGAGGCTGCTGTTCTCTGTGCTTTTCTTTTTCCTTCTTTTTTTGTGTGTCTGATTGACTCTGCAGTTTTTGGAGGATAACATTCTGCTTAAAAGGAAAATACTACATTTTTGTAAGCCTAAATAGGTTACTTTTAAGGGCAGGAGTTGGTTCCTTACCTTATATGAGCAGACGTTAAGCTCCTTCCATTATATTTTAACGTCTAACATCTTGCGTATACCTTTTAATTGTTAATGTGGTCAGGCAATAAATTCAGTGTCTTAGGGGAACTAAGAATAATTTTCCAAATTTCATTCTCTCTAGCCAGTTGCTAGGAAATGCTTTAGCGAATAATGTATTTAAGATATTTGCAGTGTCTCAGTTTAATATTTGTTCTGTATTTACATGAAATTCTCATCAAAAGGGAAAGCATAATTAAAATATATTTAGTTTCTGGTAGCATTTAGCACTAGCTTGAAATATACCACCAAAATTATGAAATCATTTTGCAGATAAATAAGAAAATATTATTTGAAATCTGACAAGGTTTATTTGAAGTAATGCTTACTTTAAAAATAACTCCTTTTAGATCTAACAATTCTACACTTCTTACTGAAAAATGTTTTCCCAGTAGCATACATATCCTATATCAATGTAACTAAATTTATATTGTTATAAATTTTTGAGGTTGGATTCTTGAGTTTTGAAATTAAATAACTATAGTTAACTCTGTTAAGTGTAGACTTGAATTTGATCAAAAATAAGAAAAGCACTTATGACAACCTCTGTAAATGCTTAAATACTTTAGTTGTGTTTGTGAGCATTAAATTGTATTATAAGGAGCCAACACTGAGTATGTGTGCTCCTGTGGGACAGCTTTGACTTTCGGGAGATTAAAAAATCGTGCATTAATGAAATTCTGCAAGTTTTTTATTTAATAGATAGTGCTTTTCAGGGTATGCAAAATAATTGGAAGTGGAATGCTATATGCATCTTTATACTCACACCACATAATGTATATAATTACTTGAAGAAACTGCTTAACTTTAATGGGGCGTTTCTTGATCATATAATAGGAAAACTAACAGCTTTAATTAAGATTTATGAAGCAGAGAGGTAATATATTCTGCTAAATTAGGTAACTATTGGTGGGTAGTGTATTTTTAGGCAATTAAGGGCCCGCTCCTGCAGCTCTCTGGCTGTGTAAGTCGTTGCCAACTCATGCAAGAGTCCTGCTGCCACGTGAGGCTTTAAGGGCTGCGGGAACAGGGCTGGCTTTGCTGGGGTGTTTTACAGCCCCTAAGGTACGGCAGAGAAAAGCTACATATATATGCTGGGCTTATTCCTGGTTTTAGGCCCGGCTTTGGGGTCTTTTTTTTTTTTTCCCGGTTCCTAATACTTTGTATATAGTAATCACCAGAATGAAGACAGTTAGCATCCCCCTTGGTAGCTCGTGGGAGCCGTGGGTCAGCTCAAAGGAGCCCTCGTTGCTGCAGAAGGAGGTGCTGGCAAGGCTGTTTGGGGATAAGTGGGAGCGAGGAGCAAGCAGGACTGTATTTCCATCTGGAAAACTTAACTGACCATCAGAAGAGAGTGGCCAGGGGCTGTTGGAAAGGCGACGCAGTGTGGTGCGGCAGTGCGTGTGCTGCAGGTGGTGGGGTGTGCTGCTGGCCATGTGCTGGGAACCACAGATATGTGCAGAAAAAGGGACTGGGCAAGAATCCTTTGTATTTCCATGGTGCAAATTTCTACCCTGTGTTCTCATGTGTTGTACAATGAGCTTGGATTCTTCCTTTTTTCCCTTCACTAGAGCATGGTTGAATAGTGCATCTCAGCTCTGATTTGACCAATAACTGTATTCCTTCTGCACCCTTGCATCTCTGTAGAACTGAAGATTGACAGCCACGTGTAGTCCCTTATTTCCAAAAATGTTCTCAATTTTTGATTCGCACCAGTACACGAACAATATTTTCTAAATGGTTACTTGCCACCCATGCTCACCTGAACAGAAATCGCTGCCTTTCTGAAGTACAAGCACCTGATTGACAGAGGTCCTATGAATTCTGTAGGAGAAAGGTCTGAAATAGTGGTGGATTGCTTTATTATTTAAAAGTGGACCAGACACTTTAATGCCTGGTAGAAAAGTAAAGGTTCTACACCCGGATTTATAGGATTTGTACTCAGTAGGTAGATAGTATTTGTGCTGCTAGTTGATAACAGATCTTTCCACTATGGTAAAGAAGATTTCTTTATAATGGCCTCAGTTTGCAAAATGGGGAAACTGAGACAAGGGGACTTGACTAAGACCATGGGTCAGTCACTGTTTCTGCTGGGTTGTGAATTCTTTTTTGGCTTTTCTTATACAAGTGTCCTCTAAACCCCATGCAAGCCAAGTTACTTGGAAGTCACTTTGTTTACAGTAAGAATAGGTTTGTCTCTTGGCTGGTTGTTTGGTTGGGGTTTTTTTGTGTGCGTGTGTTTTTTTCTTTTCTTCTTT
Organism: Falco biarmicus; assembly: GCF_023638135.1. NCBI lineage: Eukaryota > Metazoa > Chordata > Aves > Falconiformes > Falconidae > Falco > Falco biarmicus. Next base: position 5,734,562 of record NC_079300.1, on the reverse strand, counting down.
TTTTTCCCCTTGCGCTCATACTAGTTCCCTATGTAAGCTAGAGGAACTTACTCTATTTGAACTAAGGAGAAACAGCACTTCTAGGGAAATAAGTGGTCCTTGAGCTCTATGATGCGGGAGGAATTGAATATATTTTGTACCACGTGAATATATTTAGTACCTCTGTATCACTACCCTGAGTTTTGCTACGTTCCTCAGCTCAATTCTTGTGGTTTCCCTGATGCCCAGTGTGCTTCTCTGGTGAAAGGAAGAAAGCTTCCAAATTTTCCTGTTCGCTGTGAGCTTCAGCTGGTGACACCTCCCTGTCCAAACCTTTCTAGGCAAAGCAACTGGGACAACCCCAATTTTCACTTAAAATACAGTTTCTAGCACTGCTTGTGGAAAACAAGTGCTTGAAAACGTGGCCTGGAGCACCGAGCCCAGTATCTCATTAAATATAAAATATCTCATGATTTTTAGGTCCCTCTTCTCATAACTCAAGGTTTTTGTATCCTGCATGTTGGCAGTTTGCAATGGTACTTTTGGGGTCAGTCAGAGACAGTGGTCCCAAACTCAGCCCTTCAGTGCCCGTGCTTTCTCCGCAAGCATGCCATGTTTGAAAGCTCACATATCATCAAGGCAATATTTCTAATGAATTTGGCTTGGGAAGCATGTTAGCACTATACAGAAAAGGAGGGTTGTGGGAAGTACATTTTTAAAAGTACACCCAACCAGATAAATAGTCTTTTAAAACCCAAAATAAACAGATAGAGAAAACTCACTTAGGCAAAGGATGCATAAATTATCTTTACCCTGAGGATGCAGTAAGTTATTCCCTCTTTACATTTAAAATCTCAATGTTTTCAAAGTCCGTATTTCATGTCTAATCACTAAGAATGCCCTCTTTGACTTCACCCGCGCCTGCAATCGTGCCCTTTCCTGAGAAGGGCCCATTTGTCATGTGGGGAAAGAGGGTTTAATTAACCAGGGAAAATGTACCTAAGGTGGAAACTGTGAGCTCTGGCCATGTTTCCGTAGAAAATACGAAAAAAAACATGTATAGATGGCCCTAAACTTTTTTTTTTTAAATGAAAAGACATTTTTTGTTTCCCCCACTTCACTCTTCAAAACCCAAAGAGGTTCTTTTATGTAGCATTCCCATCTGTCTTACCCAGAACAAGTGTGGAATGTGTGTTTATACCCCACAAAAAAAAAAAAAATTCAAATTCACTTTTTCCTCTGTTTCCTCTTTCCCTCTGGGAACCCAGCAAATGTCTCTGTTGTGTGCTCAAAAAGGAGTCAAGGTTTTAACAAGGAGGAGTTGAAGAAAAAAAAGGCGACTTGCAGATCCTGTGCTAAAATTCCAAGTATTTCTTTAAAACAAACAAAATTGGAAGAAACAAATGTGAAACTGTCAAAGGAAAGTGTTTAAGTTACTGGAAGGCTAGGGGAAGCCTTAATTTTTATGCCAGCTAAAAAAGTTATGTGAGTTTTTTATATCAGAGCTTTATTTACTGTTGTGCTCAAAAGCCATATGATCACTTACTATGAAAAATGCAGCCATCTGCAGCATGCGTACCTTGTCCCTGAGATGCACTGCATACACAAATGCATAAGGGATCTGCTTGTAGCTTTTACTGTGTTTTCAGGGCAACAAAAAGGCCACAGAGGTTTCTTTTAATCAAACCCATGATTGTAGTTTTGCTACAGCCACTAACTTTGGGTCACCAGCAGTCCAGTGGGGCTGTCCATGTACATGGTTGTTTTCAGTGTGAGTCTTTGCAGTCTTAGGACCTCGTAACAACTTGTTTAACTTCTCTAAGCATTTACTTGGTATTTAGTCAGAGTTTTTCTAGGCAAAGACAAACAGTTATTCTGACTGGGCAATACAGCTGGGTACTGGGAGTCAGGCTGGTATTTGGCCAGTGCTTGAATTTCCACGCTGTCATCTTGCTCCCACTGACAAAATGCACTCGAAGGTGCCTGGTGACTTTGCAGGTGCTGTTATGCTAAGCAAGATGCTGCTTTGGAAGAGACATCCTGAAAAGAGACATCCTTTGCTTCTCAAAGTTGGTGGCAAAACTCTCACAAACCAGTGAAAAAAGAGGACTGGGCTCATGTTATGCTGGGCATGGCTACAGTTCAGGCTTTTCTTACAGAAGTATTTCCTTGGAAATCTGGTTTTATCTTCTGAAGCAGTGAATTATTCTTCTCCAAGTTGAAATAAGATGCTGTGGGGACAAAGGGACAAGGGGTAGCAGAGTGACAGAAATGGCAGGTCCTCTCACAGAGCTATGGAAATGTGTCGACACTTTTGCAGAAGGGATGAGAGAAGCCTTCTTTCTCTTTACATGAAAAGCATGGGGAGGAAAGGAAAAGGGCTGCTGCATTTCTATCATCTATAATCCTCCACTTAACCTATGAATTAGCCCTTGTGTGAGCAAAAAGGAAAGTTGGTGGCTAAACCATAACCCCCCCCCCCCCACCCCCCCCCCAGTGGGTACAAGTCTTCCTTTTCCCGTCCTGAGCACTATATATAATGGGGCCCTTGAATTAAGAAGATATATTAAAAAGAATCCTGGCTGCTTGCACCATTTTCTTCCTGGCTGTGCATATATTTATGTAACGTCCAATGTCCCAGGACCAGCCTTTTCAGAGCTGGTGTCAAGGTGTAAGGTGCAATTTTAACCTAGTAATTCTGTATCCACTTTAAACTGCTGCCACAAATATTGGAAAGAGTGGATGTCTAATTACCTGTTTGTACCCAAACTGCAAATTAGGTTTAACTACAATGTGCACTGTGGTTCATGGGGAGGGCAAAACTATGTGCAGAGTTACCTATAAGTGAGCCTGAGCCAGCAAAAACAGAGTTCAGAAAGTAGAAAATCCCACAGTGAGCTGGATGCTTTGGCCAAGAACCCTCTCTCTGCCATAGCTGATACCATGAATTTTAAAGGAAAATATGAGAGGTTTTGAAATAGATGAGGATGAGATAGCTTCCCTGTAGGTTGCCACACAGGGTGAGGTTCATCTTGGCTAGCTTGAGCTGTCTGAATGTTTGGTATTGGTATCCAGGTCGATGTGGCACTCAAAGCTCCCTTGGTGGGCAACAGTGAGAAAACAATAGTGAGCCCAGCCATCTGGGGTAAGGTCTGAAATGTGTCTTCCTCCATGGACTGCAGTGGGAGACTGGGTGACCACTTGCTGAGAAGCGCTTTCCCTAAAGCTAGGCGAGATGCTCTCTGGCCATAGAATCTGGCAGCTGTAGACATACAAATGCTGAAGTTTGTGGTTATTGTTCGTTTTGTGTGATGTTGGCACCCGGAGGAGCACTCACCATCTGCCAGGTCTCCTTCCTGCCTGGAGGTGGGATGGATGGTGCTTGGGAGCAGACATGGGGTCCTGGAGCACTTGGGTATTGGAGTCTTCTTGTTCCAAGGCTGGGCTGTGTCTGTACAGGGTGCAGGCAGGGCAGGAGTAAAGCAACTCAGTCTGGCTGATGGGGATTTATTAGTGAATCCCTGAATGAGGACAGCAAAATGTGGGCTCTGTGGTTTCTGTTGTTTTGCTATTGCTGCCAAGGTGCATGTGGGAGGATTTCTTGCATATCCCTTCGATGGCAGCCGCTTGGTACTGGAGACAACAAAAGTCAGTGACAGTAGATATGTTTGTTTATGCAGGAAAAAGAGTGATGAAATGGGACATGAGGCTTTTCTAAGGGTAGCTGTGAGTCCACCTAACAGAGTGGGGCTGTGTTGTGAGCAAACTTCCCACAAAGAGACTGCCCTATCTCTGGGCAACAACACCAACAAATTGTTGTACCATCTTCACTGAGGTTCAGGGTAGAAGAATATCGCCTTTATCTTAGTCCAGGAATGCCTTTGTCCTGAAGGGGCAACAGGCGTTTAGCAGCAAATAGCCTCTGTGTTTGACTAGTGCTGGTCCGCAGTCCGGCTGGCCACACCAAGTGACATGCTGTTTTTTTTATTATGTAGAAGGAAATTTTGCAAATATGCCCAAGGGCGAGGCAACATCAATAATCAGGGAATGAAGGCTCTACTACATTCATTTGGTTTCGTAACTTCTGTTGGGTCACAGGGGAGCTGCTAAACAAAACAAAACAAAATCTCTTGTATACTGGCTATATTTAGTCGTACGAAGCTTTGCGTTTGTTCTGGGGATGAAGAACAACATGTCCAAACCTGGAGCCTGAGGTTTAGCGTGTACTTAAGCCCTGGTCCTGCAAAGGCTTATGCGTGTTCCTAACTTTGCACATTTTGAGAGCAAATGAACTTTGGTATAATGAGACTACTCACAGGTTGTAATGGGAAATGTCTGTAACCTGTGCAGATTATTTCTTCCACACATTCATAACACTCGTGCATGTATATATGCATGTACATGAGTCCAATGTGTGTTTGTACTTGTGTGGTGTGTATATATATACATCCCTGAACTGAAGGAAAAATGTTGACCTTTGCCTTCCAATTGCTTATCCAAATGTGGCTAAAATAGTATCTTATATAAAATAACTTGATTGTGTGTTTCGACATCAAACAAAACTCCCGGCAGTGGCTGGCAGTCCCTGAAGCAGCGGCCCCTTCTAGGCCACGTGGGCTCTAAAACCATACAATATGAACCCTCTTCCACTGCTGTACTAAAATGTGTGACTACACCCGCATCATATACTTACTTTCCCTTTATTGTATTGAGCAGAACATTGGGGTTTTTTTGGATGGGGGGATTTAAAATAATTTATGTGGGAATATATGAATGTTAGGGAAAGTTAGGACCTGTATGGACCTGTTATCATCAAACAGCTGTCAGACTGGATTCAAAGCAGTCAGAATAGTTTGATGCAAGTATTCATAGTCATTGTAACAGGTTTTCCTGTTCCTGGCAATCAAAAATCATGAATCGGATACCTCGGAAGTATGGAAGTTAAAGTGCATGGATTTCTTTTTATTTTCTTCAAGTCCTTGGGTTCCTAAGGTAGCTTGGGTGAGAATTTCAGTTGTCCTGTCATGTTGTAAGCTGCTGCTTCTAATAAAGAGTTGAAATCCTCATATATTCGCATGACTCCAAGAGCTGAGGCTTAACGAAAACCATAAATTATCAGTACTGATGCTAAAATTGGAGAAGTCAGTGGCACAGCCAGTTGTGCTGTGAATATAGCACAGCTTGTGAGTTTGCAGGATATTTTTGTTGTCATTGCATTGTTTTATATATTCTAAGTTGACTACCCAGGTGGCTAGATTCATGACGTACCTATTCAATTAAAAAGGGAATTTAAACATTGATGGTAGAGGATGAACCATGGTGACATGTCTTCAAAGTGGCCTTCTTTAATGTAGCTGGGTGGCTCCAGATGCTGTGCTCCCCTGGCCCACAGGCAAGTCCCACAGCAGGGACTAAAGCCAAGGTACAACATTGTAACAGGCATCACTCTGCCCTTGCAGCAGATAAAATAATAATAATAAAAAGGTGAAAACAATACATACATTTTTTTGATTATTTAAAACTTGCAGCAGAAACACACACTCCTGCTTGCCTCCCTGTTACTTTACATAGAATTGTTATGCATTCTAAGTAGTAGCAGCCTGGGCCTCTTGACCTCACAAGAAGAGCTGTTACTATACATTTAACAAAAACAAGGTATTATGTATTAGCCTACACATTTTGCAATAGCTCCAGCAATCTAGTAACTACAGTCCAATTTAAACCGTGCCTGGAGGCAACAAAAATTGCACAAAATGGCAGCTAATTTATAGAAGGGAGAAAGGAAATATTTGGGGGTCTATTCCTTCAAGCCATCTGATTCATATTATTGACTCATTTAGAAAACAGAAAGTGAGCAGAGACAAGTTTTTAAGGAGTTTGGTTTCACACAAATGACTTGCAATTGCAGCCCATTATTTTTATACCAAGACTTCATTAGTCATATCCCCGTCAAACCTGCGAGCAGTGTCAAATGTTTTCAGAAAACACACCAGGACAGGTATGGAACTCATCAGCCCGTGGCAAAGGTCGCTCTCATTAAGGAGTCAAAAATGAAAACTTTCAGTGTCTCTAACACATTGCACAGACGCTCCTGCCCCCACTTCTGAAACGTGGGGCCGAGCGAGCACCTCCTGCTCCCCAGACATTCAAATAAGATCAAGATGACAGGGCAAGAAAATGAATAGGATTCTTAACTGGCTGTACTTTATAATATGGTACTGATTGGAAACAACCAGAAAGTTGTTTGCCATGTCTATAGTACCATTTCCTGAGGTTAAACATAACATCTGAAACGAAGCAATTAAGTCCCTTTAAAAAAAAAAAAAAGAGGGGGGGATGGGGTGGGTGGAGAAGGAAAAAAGGGGAGGACGTGGGTCTGTGCGGTGCTGACTCGGCACGCCAGCCATGCTCTGATGAGCAAAAGAAATGTCTGTGCAAACTTCTTCCCACCTGGGAGGTTGGAGGGGAGATAGCAGAGCTGTGACACTGGAGTTGTTTGGGGCTGGCTCTCAAGCTGTGCCGTGACAGATGTGTTTTGAGGAATTTTGAGGCGTGGAGATAAGAATAACAAAAAGCCATTCACCAAAGAGCAGTTACACAGGCTTAGCACAAAGGGGTGAAGAGAAAATGTGTCAATACGCTCCTTATTTGTGGAAGGTTTGCCGTGTTTCTGCAACACGCTGCATTTTGATCTGTGGGCTGTCGCTAACAGAAGTGAGGGTTGCTGTGTTGCCCCTCCAAAGTTATTCAGAGCATCCTGGCAATGAAAAAGGATTCCCTTTAGCTGCTTTGCTCTGGGACACAACAAAGTCCTCCTGATGCAGAGAATCATTGTTTGTCTTAGAGGATTTGCTTATCTGAAAATAGCGTCTATGGGGTATTACAAAAATGGCAGAAATACTCTTAGGAAGGTTTGTTTTTTGTTTGTTTTTTTTAACTGCTCAGCTCATGTAGGCTTGGATTTGTTTGCTGTGCTCCAAGCAGGTCCCTGGGCAGCTGGGGATGGGGTCTCCAATGTGCCTTGGTCTTGGCTTTTTCAGTCCTGATGCTCTCTGGGGGGCTGTGACAGCCTTCAGTTACACACATAACCTCTACTGAGTTCCCTGTTGGCTGGGGACAAGAAACCTGATTTTTGTGGGTTAGTCACTACTTTTTGCAACACTAATTTGTGAGAATTTAAATGGTGTAGTGATTACCCAAAGGAAATGGTTGAAATTGCAGGTTATTTTTCATGTAGGAAGCTGTGTGAACAGATAGTTTAATATTTCTGTTTGGAAAGCTTGGTGTCTTGTCCCCTGTACCAGCACAAACGATGGCATGTGTGTAGGGTATTTATTCACACTTCAGTATATTTGCCTCTCTCTCGCTACCTTGCCTCTTCATGCCTATGCATGTGTGCTTGAGAAGCCGAGGGGCTTAAAACCCCTCCAGTCTGACAGCTGGGGGCACAGATCTCAGAAAAGCAGAGAGAAACGTCAGTGCTGCTGAGCAGGTTGTGGCCGTGCTGCTTTCACGTGGCTCCTGGCAGCTCGCTTCTCCCGCTGGAGACTTGGCTGAAATTTCAGGTTGCTTCTTGAACATGGAAAATGGAGGTGATGGGAGACACAGAAAAGCTTTAGTTGTTTTTGAGCTTCATTATGGGAGTCTGTATGGGGTAAACAGGCTCCCTGAGCTGGCTCCTGGCCCCTTTGGTTGTGTATAATCTGCTAGGAGGTCCTGGGGAGGAAGGGGAGAGCCAGAATTTCTGGGTTCAGTCATGCTGCTGCCTTGGTCTCAGACAAATCTGCTTCTTGGTTACTTGGTTCCTGTCTCCGCAAAGTGGGACCAGTGTGGCTCTGTGAGTGCTGGGAGTTGGCCTGGATGGAGCTGCTGGTGAGCACAGAGTGCTGCTCTGAGGGCTGAGCTGAGAAATGCCAATGCTCGTGGCTGATAAGCAATCCTTTGGTTGGACCCACTTAATGAAAAGAGTTTTCTGACACCTATTGTCTACCCTGGGCTCATCCCAGGGAGTTATGCCCCCCTGTCCTGAATGCAAGATGTGGGGTTATGAAAGTCCCTCCACTGAGCCTGTGTGTTTATCTGCAGAGATAACAGGGCTGGAGCTTGCTGGGGTGCCTGTACCCTCACCTGCCAGCCCCCGGTCAGCCCCTGACCAAGCGGCACATCCTGAGCGCCAGCCCTGTGATTGATGCACTTGGCCGAGAACTTCCCCCCTGCCCGCTCAGGAAACAGGAGGGCTGGGGAGATAGCGCTCGCCTTTCTTTCACAGTCCCTGCTTCCGAACTCTAATCACCTTCTGCTGTGGGAAAAGAGATGAGATGCTGCCTAAAAACCAGATCATTGTCCGCCTCCTAGATTAATGCAGAGAAAGCAGTATTGTCTGCTGAATGGATAAACCTTCCTCCTGTCACTCAAAACCTAAATTCAACGCTACTTCATTTCTAAGAGGCTTATCTTCCTTGAATAGACCCTTGCAGCTCAAGTAAGAGGCGATGTAATGAAGCGTGTTTTTTTCTTAAGTGAGAAACCTGCTGCAAAGAAGGGGTGAAGCCTGTGCAGCTGTTCTAAAGGGCCTTTGCAGACTCTCGAAATACTTGTCATTTATCTGGTCTTGCATGACAGCAAATGAGAGAAGATCAAGTTCAAAATCTGCCGGCATGGCTTTCGGGGCTTCTTCATCTGTTAATTAAATAATGGTCGTTAGTGCACAATACACTGTGATAAGGGCAGATATGATGCCGAGATGGAAATATGGCTTTTGGGGTTATGAATAAGCAGTTGGTCCCCAGGAATTTTGCTGGTTTGACCCCCCCCACAGAGACGCCTTGGTATGTGACTGGAGGAACCGGCAGTGAAACAGGTGGCATCAGGCAGATAAATAAATTCATAGAAGCGTGCTGACATCATTGTAGAAGATACCCCTTTTATGTGGGTTAGTGATTAATTCAGTGATTTCCCACAAACCAGCCTTTTTTTGCAAAACCACACATGCCACTATTGCTGCAAATAATGACCTGTTTATTTTGATTTGCTGGAGCCTGCAGTAAAGAGTTAACATACACTTTTAATGTTTTTTGGGAAATGTATGTTCTAAATTAAGATTGGTTGCTTAACATCAGAAGGCAAAATCCTGAGGTATTAACTTCTGCTCAGTCAAAACTTACACTGATATGAAAGGGCAGCTCAAGGTTGCTGAGATGGGATGTAAGGTCTGCCACTGAATAACTGCAGGTGATACAAGTATTTGTTGTGGTTGTAAGATGTTAGTCCTTTTTATGACTAATGTATATCGAATTTTCTAGACATCCAGAGTCAGATTTTACCTAAAAGCACCGATATTGTAAATACTACTTTCTTTCATCACAAAGAGCATGACCTTTCCAGTCTCACCATCGCTGCATGGACTGAGGCCATCCAGTTTTTGTCTCTGTGGTTATGGACAACGTCCTGAACAGTCCGTCCCTGGCTTTTTCAGAGACGCTGAGGTAGATGTGAATTTACCTCAGCTGTGACCATGTAGGAATTAAGTGAGACTGAGTTACCCAAGAGTATATCTGACTTTTTCCCTTGAGTTGCTGGTTTCCTTCCTGGTGTTATGGTGGTGGGACAAGGGAGGAGACCCAGCGTGGTGCACGCAGAAGGGACAATGCAGGGTCTACTCATGCCAGAGCTAAATGTGGCCAAAGACATATCCAGTATGGCTTGGGCAGGAAAATAAAAAGCTTGAGAAAGTACTTGAGGAGACTGGCCATCTGCAGGGTGGTGGTCAGCTTGGGGAGATTTGGCATGTCCCTGTGCTAAGGAGAAGTGTAAAGGAGGAGGAATGAGGCACCTGTTGGATGGTGATTTAAAGGGGTTTTGGAGCAACATGGAGGAAAATGCAAAGCCTGGACTGCAGACCCCTGTTATGGGATGGAACATGTCTAATGCTGAAATGGGTGCCTGAGGTTCCACAGGGCAGTTGGCGTCCCCAGGATGGGTCCCTGCATGACGCAGCTTCTACCAGTATAGACACCAACACAGCCAAAGAAAAGTGGGGAGAGGCTGAGAAAAACGTAAAATGCAGAATAAATAAGTTCATGCAACAAATCAGCATTAAAGAAAACATTATGCTTGTGACAGAAAACAATAAAAATAAGGAAATCTGCAGTTAATAGTAAAACACACCATATGTTCACAAATGCCTAGGCATACTAGGGCATCCCCATAACTGCTTTCTTAATGTCAAGGTGTTGAAGAACAGATGGTAGGTTTCACCCCAAATTACAGATTTTCAGGCTGCTGCTATGTATTTTTCTTTCGTGGCAGTTTTCATCATGTCAGTATGTCTTCACTGACCTATCCCCACCATGTGTGGAAGCTAAGGTTTTTGAGATGGGGATGACCTGCAGTTCTGGTTGGCAGAGGTTGTTTTTTGGGTCCCCCGAGCTGGGAAAGCCTCGCTGAGGAGTAATAGTGTCCCGAGCAGTTTAGTCAGTGCTATCGCTAAACGTGCCATAACACTAAAATACAGTACCTGGTCTGGTGAAGAAAATGTTGTCAGCACAAATCATAGGTTATTCCTCCAGCCCTACATCCTGAGAAGCTCTTGACAAATATAATACTATATTTCCTGGATTAATAGGCATCAATAGCCAAATTCCCTGGACTATGGAAAATTAACAAATGCTTTCATCTCTACTTTCATTACAGGAATTATTTATGGGGATGTTTTGGTAGTAGGTGCTGTTTCTGTTAACTGTTTAGGGAGCTCGCTGGAGGCTTCGTGCCTGCAGATACTGACCTTTTGCAGATTTTTTTCCCCTTAGCTGATGTCTTCGTCAGTAAGGAGACACCTGCATCCGTGCAGCTCCGGCGAGCAGAGCGACACAGCACTTCAGTATTTCCCCTTCTTCACCAGCTGGATAGGACCCCTGATACAAAACCTGAGAAATGTGCCAAAAGCCTTCAAAGTTCAGGCCAGAGGTGTTTGTGCAAGATAAAAATGGGACAATATAGCATCCCTGTACAACTCATCCGTTTACACATGACACTTGCTTCACAGTCTCTGATTAGCTTGTTAGTAAGGAGGCAGGAAGAAGTGCAATCAAGTTTTTATGATTCATCATTTCTGTTCCCTGTTTAGGAGACAATGTCAGTGCTCTTTGCCAATCATAGAAGGTGGCTCTCGAGTGCCTTAGGGAGATGCTTTTTTAAAAGATGCTCTGTGTTTCTGAAGGCTGAGCCACATTTCTAAATAATAGGGAAGTCCTAGAGTTTGTTTTGTATTGCATTTTTTTCCCCTAATGATATCTGCTAACAATGCTTTTATGTTTGCACGTATGCTAAAAGAAAACATGCTTCCAGTTTGTCTGTAATCCTGTTTTCGCTCAAAGTGTTTGTGCAGAAATAAATTGGAGATGGTACCTGGAATATTTTCCACAATACAAAAGGCAAATGTAAGTTTTATTAAGTTGAAAAGGATACACTCTCTTCTCCTGACCTTGATTTTTTAGCTATATTCTCTATACCCCTGCTTTAGAAGTATTATTCTTCATCCCATCCAATTACCATTTCTATCAGCTCTTCTGAAAGATTATGCTTTTTGGGTGTTCTTCTGTAGATGTCTTTCCAGTGGCTTCACTTGATGAATGTGACAAGTTTTGTGTTTTCTCCCTCCCCTCATTGAATTGAAAAGTTTTTTGATAAATACAGGCCAATAAGTGCCCAAAGGCAGTGTTTCAATGGCTGCTAAATCTTTCAAGGTTAGGACTTAACCTCCGTTCTCCCTAATTCAACTGCAACCTTCAGTCTGGAGCCAATCAAGAATATCAGATGATACTTAAACAATGAAGGATTTCTGATATTCAGGTACAGCCTCTGTTCAATAGGATTGCAAATTCTTTGTGTGAAGAAAGTCGGTTTTGCTCTAAAGTACTGTCACAAAAAGTGAAATTACCATTTGCTTGGAATGATGCCATTCATCATTGTCAGAATACTAAGCATTGTAAGTAGCTAGGCCTCTCCAAATTAATGCCTTGTTTTGCATCGGCTAAATTTCCCAAATCCTCGAGGATGGGTCATACAAAACTCATCTCACCATTTTAATTTATCAATCCAATACGAGTGCGGTGAAAGGGAGCTTCATTCGGTCTTAGCTCTTTTATTTACAGTCTAATTCTAAAAGAAAAGGAAATAAGATATGAAAATAAGTTGGAAAATAAGATAAATCTCTCAGTGAAATCACAAGATCTACTCAGTCCTGTGGCAAACCCTCTATAATTCATTTGTAGGTCAGCTCAAGGGATTAGCCATGACGTATTTGGAAATTCATTTATTTTTATTTTATTTTGCTGTTTCTTATGCATAAGGGTAATGCTGTCCCCAAGGCTTTTCAGGTAGCCCTCAAATCTTGACAACATTTGCTGTCTCTAAGGCCTAAGCCAAAATTAATTTTCAAATAAACAGCATAAAAATGTATGGAGTTGTATAAATTTGAATACAAAATGCATTTGTTTTGCTTGCTTCCATCCATACATACATACTGTTGGCTCAGCCAAAAATCATAACGTGACATTGAAATTAACGGCCATATGTACATCATGAAAGTCAAAAAAGTTTCTTAGTTTATTAGAAACACTGTACGTGGTTTTTTCCCCCCCCACTTTCTCCTTGATATGCTCTGCTAGATGTGTGCTGGGAAAGAAATGCATGTTAATTGTGCTTCTTTCACCGAGTGTCTTTTGAACCTGTCCCTCTGCTCCTGGACCACTTGCTGGGTCCTGCATCCTTCTTGGGATTTTGGTGGGTGTGACATCTTGAAGCGTTGAGATGTCTTCAGTGGAAGTGAAATGAAAAGCTACTTGATATTTCTTGCAATTTATTTTGTCAGGCACAAGTGGGGAAACACTGAAAGTGAGAACGGCGCTTGGACAACCTGCAGCAGCGATGCAGGCTGCAGAGTGGTGTCTTGTCCTACAGTGAGTGGAGAGTTGGACTGGAGGGCTAGAAATGACACTGTAAAGAAAATTCCCCGATTCTGGGCTAAACCAAAACAAAAATACCCCAATCAGAAGCCCATGCTGAGGGTTTGTAGAGAAACAAGGCAAACATTTTGCCACTGGTTAAATATGATACGGAATGAACTCTTCCCTTGGGTTGATGGTGGCTCCAGTATATCCTGAGAGGTACCGGGAGCCACTGCCACCCTGGGAGCCTGTGGCACCTACAGGATCAGCCCCGTGGCAGCTAAAAATAACTCCTCTGTGCTCTTAAATTAAAACAATGCCTCTTTTCGGTGTAGTTTTTGAAACCTCATTCCACAAGGGGGCTGCAGGCACCCTGGAAATTTAACACTTGGCAGGCTGGGAAGTACCTGGGAAAAAGGATGCCCAATCCCATGCAGAGATGCCTGAGCATGGGCCAAATCCAGAGGGAAATGGTCTCTGAATTCGGAGCAGTGTCTGTGCACAGCTTTTTCTGAAGATGTGACAAGAGGCTCTTTGACAAGGTTAGATGTGCCATCAGCTGGAGGTGGTGGAAAGGAGGAGGAAAAGCCTGCAGGGGTTGGTTGGGATGCAGCGCTGCATCATGCTTGTGCAGCTCCTACTCCATCCTCCAAATTAGTAGGGTTAGCCAAAATATCCTTTCACCTGTGCTTAATTAAGAGAAGTACAGCTGTGTGAGATCTCACTGGTGCATTGCCTGGAACTTCATATCTCAAGCAGTATCAGCTGAGCAATAAATAGTTGGTTAATTATTAATTAGCTAAAGATTATGTTTGGAAAGGTAGATCACCTTGAAATGTTGCTTTCTATTATCTTTTCCCAGCCAGGCAATGAAAGATTTCAACTTAATGTGACATGAAAAACTACAAACAAGTGGGATTTTTTAGGGTTTGGCAGGTGAGGAAGCTGGGGGCTGGTGGAGTGTTGCAAGGGGCTTTTTTTTCCACACCATTCCCAGCCAGGACAGGGTGCCAGCCTTGTGATGCTCTCCTGTCCAGCATGTTTGGGATCATGCAGAACCACAGAATGGTCAGGGTTGGAAGGGAACTCTGGAGACTATCTAGTCCAGTGTGTATAGATTCTCTGTTTAGCAAATAACTTACCAGCATTGAATGATCTTGAACCTTTTAATATTTTTAGTGCTTTTCTTGCCACCAGTATTGGCTCATCCTGCTGTGCACAGTGTATGGAGCCTTCTGTCCCAACACACAGCGAAATACTTTACAAATTATTTTCCAGTTTTATTTAACTCTCCACTGAAATGCTGTTATGTTGGACTTCGGGGTGAAACACATGGGGGCACCCCCCTTGCTCTGTCCCCTTTTGCCCTTGCCCCTGCACACTGGCTGGTGCAGCAGGCAGGCATCCTGGGGAGTGCTGCCCTTTCCCAGCCAGGAGCGTGTCCTTGATGTGGATGGTGCGGCTGAGACCTTCCCACCCGTCTCTGGCTGGCTGCTGTTTGCAGGCGTGAATTTTCCCTCCAGGCTAAATGAAAAAGCTGAGGCCAGTTGCTAAATGAATGCCGTTCTTCCCATTCACCAGGCAAAAGCTGCTCTGTACCCCGGTTGAGGGCTGACTGGGAAGCGGCGGTGGTCTGTGTGCTGCAATCCAGCAGGATTTTGCTAACTGGGTTGCAAGAAATGCAAGTTGAGGATTGCTTTCCTGAGCCCAGCCCTGGGGAAACCAGAGGTGGGAAGGGGGAGCATGGGCACTACTGTCCCCTGCAGACGTGTGTTGACTGGGAGCTGCTCTTAGCAGCCCAGATCTGCTTGCGTGGTTGCAGGCCAGGAAGAAAAGCAGAGGAAGAAAGGTAGTTTTACTTGCAAGTAAAGGATATTTAATAAAATGCACTTCTAAAAATGTGGCAGTCAAAATGAATGCTGTCTTATAGCACATCTTAGAACTGGAAAATTCATTTAAAAATGAATGATCCCCCAAACAACAAAAGATAAAAAGAAATCTGATTTATGTATGTTTCTAAAGGTGAAAAAACCAAATAAGATCATTGAAACACGTGCTGTTGCTTATCTTTTGAGATTTGACAAAAATTCAGTGAGATTTTTTTTTTACATGCTTGGAATCTCCTCAAGTCAAAATCCCAGAGGAACGCGTTGTCTTACTCATACAGTGTATACAAATTACTTTTTAATTAATAACACTTCCTAATTCCTATTTTAGGCAGTGTCTGTAGAACAGCAGAGTACAGCACTGTACTTTATACATTGCAGTTGCTGAAAACACGTTTTTGACATGTGAACTACGTGTCTTGCTGTACTGAAACTATGTCAAACTAGACACATCAATAATATGTTTAGCCCTGCAAACGTCTTTCTATTGTGCTCATCACCCTATTATGGCAATTGCTTCTTAGGTGACTTTCATTTCTTGCCAAAGCGTAAAACACCCCATGATGCATGAAATGTGGGATTTGCATACCCATTTGAAGCATCGAATTCAAAAGTATGTTGGCGACTGGTTCCTCGAGGGACTGTGTACTTAAATGCAGGGTTCTGCAAGGCCTGGCAGAGTGGCATGGAGGGGCAGCATCAATGTTGGATCCTGTGGAAGGAAACTGGATTTTGGTTTATCTTAGGAAAACATGGCACTTGGCTTCCCTGGCCATGCAAGGAAAGGGGCGAGTGGCTGAGATCTTGCAGTAGCATCAGCTTACTGCTTTAGCTAAGCAAGGCATGCAGTTAAATTATAGCTATTCCCTCCTGATTGCCCTCGTAGAGGGCAAAACCCCTTGGCCTTCTCTCCCTGCTGATGTGTTGTTGCGGGGACGGGTAGCTGTGGCACCTGGTAGAGCCACCTGCTGTGTCCCTGAGCTGAGGCTGGCACCCTCTGTGCTCTTGCTCTCCCCAGGCTAAGGCAGAAAGTGTCCTCTGTTGGCTTCAGCAAGGTGCATAACATACTTTCCTGTTCCCCAGCTTCACTAAAATCCTTTTATCCTGTGTTATTTATGCTTCATACTGATAAAGGAAAATGGTCTTATAGTCGTATACCTGTGTCTTACGTAGTTACACATATTTTATTACATCCAACCATCTCTGGGAAGTGAGAAAAGTTTCAGGGCTGTGGTTAAATCTGATTTTTTTGACTTCTATACAAACTTTTCTGGCAACTCTTCCTGTTTACACCAGGTGAGGATCTGGCCGCCTTCCTTGATTTCAGTTTGGTGCTGCCACTGACTAAACCTGAGATATTTGCTGTTTCTGCTAGGGAAGGGGGGGGGGGGGGGGGGGGGGCAGAAAGAAAGGCGATTTTGAGGAAAGAACTCCAACTTTTACATTTATGAGAGTGATTTTAATAACTTTGAGTCACCCGTGCTAATCCTTCAACAGGAAGGCAGTTTGAGAACCGACCCAACCTCCTTTCCTTTCCTTTCATTCGATCCCAAAACACCTGCAACTCTCAGCAGAGTCATCTATGAATCACTGTGTCTGTCGTCCACTTATTGTCTTGTCTAGTGCACTCCACGGTGGAACTAATCAACAGCCCTGAATGAAGCATTGCTCCTGAGCTGAATTCCTTAAAGCTCCTGAAGTATTCAGCAAGGAGGAGAAATCTTTTAGTATGATTTGCTCCACATTCCAAATTCATTTATAGAAAGAGAATAGATGATTAACAACGGGTCGAGAGACACAGATTTAGCACTGCTTTGCCCTGACCTGCCCTGAGTTACTCCTTCCACTTCCCAGGCTGCTCTAATAAGATGAGTTCAAGGAGTGGGATGGCAAAAGCTGCTTGAATCCCTGCACCCAGCTGTCTTAATTTGGTTTATTGGTCTTAATGAAGAAATCTGGTTCCTTAATCACAGGTGAACGGAAAAGGTCACTTGCCACTCTGACAAATGGGTTTACCCTGAGCTGTTTGTGTTGGGCTCACAGATAGTGTGTTTTCCCCCTTTTTCTCCCCCATGATGAAATGCCAATGTCTCCGCGGCACCTCCTATTGTGGCCATTACCTGTGGTGCCTGGGCTGCCTGCCAAGGAGCACCCTCGGTAGCAACAAAAGCATAATCATTTCCAGTTGGAAAAGGCTGAGTTGTAGTAATTTTCCCCTTTGAAAGCTGCAGCAGCGAGGCTCGCGTTAAGCAGGCGCGCGTTTGGTCCTGGGACATGGTGCGTAAGCCATTTGGGGAGACTGTGAGACCCCCAAGTATGTTCTCCATCCGCACCGAGCAGCATCCAGCTGACCTCGGCGGTGGACTGGCCACGGGGCTGTTTGCAGTGTGCGAATGTCTGTCTTCTGGCTAGGTATGGGTGGTAAGTGTTAACAAAACGGGTGCAAAAGAAACGATTGACGCTTCCTAAATGAAAAGCTGGTCTGCAGAGAGGTTCTGAAGGGCAAGGGATGTAAAAGATGCTGCAAGCTCCTGCCCTGTCAGTCAGCATGGCAACACAGGCTCTGCTGCTGCTGCAGTGAGCAAATACAACAGCTCATCCCAAAGGACACCCTGCACCTCCCGGGACTGGCTGCGCTGGGTAGCAGCACGCTTTGAGGGCACGTTGTGGGCCCTTTCCCAAGCAGTGCAAACTGTGGCCTTGTGGACACCCACTGTTGACTTTGGTAGTAAACTAGCAATAAAGCCAAGTCTCCATCCAGCTGTACCTACTGGAAAAAGGCAGCTGAGCGGTCTCACGCAAACCCTGGTTAGTTGCTTACTCCAGGAAATCCTTTTGCAGCCAGTACAAAAGGGGAAACAATTTCAGAAAGTAGTTAAAGAACTCTATAAGTACTTGCAGCAAAATCATAGTTTCTTTAAGGTAGGGCTGAAAAGTCTCTTGATGTATGTAAGAAGACAGAGAGCACTTGTTCCTGGTGATGTATGTTTACCACCACCTGTGAACTTTTTGGACATGTGGGCTGTGGAAAATAAAGACTTTGAGAAACAGCCTAGGCAGATTTGCAGAAGTACCACCCATGAGGAGTAGGATTCAGTGTCAGCTGAAGATGAAGCTCTTCTCCAGGCCCTGGGTGCTCACAGACAGCCTTGCTGGCAGCCTTCTTGGGTCACATAAAAAATGAGTTGGGTCAAACCCCAGATGTGCTAACTGGGTGTTGAGATGCACTGATTTTCACTTTGCTGGAAAAAATGATGTCTCTTCTACTTCGTACTTCTGTTTTGAAACAGAAAGCATGGTGGGAGTTTGTCCAAAACAGAGCTTTCCAATTTTATCTGGCATTTAAATTCTGCTAAGTTTGAGTAATTGTCAAAAAGATAAAGCTTCGTCTTGCAGGAACCTACTTGGATGCGGAAAAACGCAGCAGACAGGTGACTGGCAGGAAGGGAGAGCGGCTGCTCCCACGCAGATGCAGGCGACTAAATAAGTTTTGAGATCATCATTCCTGTTCAGGTCTTTTCCTTTGATTCTTCAGATTATTTTTATATAGAGACAAATAAGAAACAAAGGCAAATCTGCAAAATGATGAGTTGGAGTTTATTGGAGCAGGAAAACAAGCCATTCACACCACTTCCCGGTTTACTGTGAGAGGCAAAATCATTCGCAGTGGTGAATCATGGCAGTTAGAGCTGCTTGAAATTACTGCTTTCTGAAGTTAAATTGCTGCTGGCATGCATGGAATAAACAAAGATATTCAGTTTGTTTAAAAGTACAAGTTTTCTTTAGCTGTGATATCACACGTGCTTTTGTAGGGCCAACGAATGATCTTATTCTCTGACAGATGATATTTAAGAGTATCTGTGTTTTCTTTGGGTGCCTACATAATTTTCAAGAGAAAAAAAACATCAGGGATGATGAAGAAATGCATTTGCTCCCATCTCCAATAGCCAAAATGGCAAGATGAGGTATGAGTTGCATCTCCTCAACATCTGAAACTGCTTGTGGTGAAAGTGTCTGAACCTTCTCCCTGACATGAACATGGATTTTGGAAAGAAACCTGCTCCTTCTGCCTACTGGGTGAAGGTATTAATTCATCCAAGGTTATTCTATGAGGATCTCCTTAGGATGGAATTTCAGAGTCAGCTGTTTACCTGTGAGTTTTAGAGATATTAAAGGTAACGTACAGGAGCTGAACAGCACATCTCCGTAATGCATTTTTTGGCAGGTCTTACTCCTTCCCATGTGTTGGTGACAGGAGATCAGAGGTTTATTACAGCAAAAGTCTAGCTCCTCAGTTCAGCTATTTGGTCTGATGTGGGAGTGAGTTAGGTGGGAGCAAAGCTTTTGGAGCCCACATTTAATAGCAAATAGGTGCTTCTTTAAGACAGCAGTTTCTGCCTTCTGGCTCCCCCTGGTCATGTTGCTCCTTGGAGTTCCATATCTTTCTCTGGTTGCCAGGGAGCAAAATCTGCTCCCTGCAACCTGAACAAAGTTTTCTTGATCTGCTCTACCAAATTTAGTTTGCATGTACATGGGCACAACATCTGACGAGACCATTTGCTGTGATGCCTCCTCGTGCCAAAGCTTTCCATTTCTTCTAGTTCACAGACAATCAAGGTGGGATTTGTCTGCTGTAGGTGTCTACGAGCACACCTATCTCTGAGCAAATTTTTTTTTGTTCCCTTGTACTTGACGGACAGCTCGTAGGATGTCATCTCACCTCAAACTGGACATCTAAAATGAGTCCCCTGAGCAGTCCCTTCCAGCACTCAGTTTTCTGCAGCCTGTGTGAAGCGATGTGTTTATCGTAAAAGTCCAGAATAATTGGTGGTGTGTCCCGGCGTAGGTTGTGTGCAGACAGCAGAGGGTGCTGGAGTTTTTTTCCTTTCAATGCACCTCCAGGGTTGCAGGATCGTTATAACCTAAAATCAATTGGCTTTTATTCTGATTGCTGAGCATACAGAAGTCAGACAGGTACAGCAAGAGAGGAGGTACTGAACTTGAGTTAAATGGACGCTGTCACCTTCAAAAATCACATCTCTGCCAAAAATCTCTGTACCTACGGAATCAGTAAGTGAAAACTGGGTTTATCATGATAAGAGTAAACAGATTTTATTTTTCTAATGAATTTTTTTAACTAAGATTTTTCCTCTCGAAACACTTTTAGAAACTTTTTCAGGAAATGGAAAACAAAAGCCTCTACGGCTCTTTATTTCAGAGAAGTCAGAGTCCGGAAAGTTTTGCTCTATCAGAAATACAACCTGCAAACATTATCAACCTCTAGCAAGCTGCCAATATGATCTGTAAAAGTCTACAGTGACAGTGTTGTCAATTGGCAGCTTATAGCAATATCCAGATCTATACAACTAAAGAGCTTCACCCAGGACCATCAACCTCATGGGCCAGGGCTGGAGGAGAGCTCCCCTGTAAACATCAGTAGTAAGACTTTCAAGAGCAGGATTTAAAAGAAGCAAGGGTAACAAACCAGGCTGCCAGGCTGTAAGACTGCAATAACTCCCTTAAGCTCAACAGAGTTTAAGTGACTTAAATGTCTCAAAGGCAAGCTTCCCCTTTCAGGACATGGACCCACTGGCTGTTTAAAGAATAAATCTGAGCTTCAAACCTGCTCCTCAGGTCCTACCCAGGCATGCTGTGGCTGAGGGGCTGGGGTCTGTGTTTTGGGCTGTATCCTGTGTGGTGGCACATGTTCCGCAGGTGGTGGTGCTGATGGCAGGGCATGGGAGCCACTCCACCTTCCCGTTAATGCACCCTTACACACCACCTTTTAAACCGTGTTTAAAAGCACAGTTTGCACCCGCCGGTTACAAGGCCGACTGATGTCAGAGCCAGGATTAAAACTCAGGAATGACTGGCTTCTAGCCTATTTCTTAATCTATTAAATCACACAGCCTCTCTCCTGCTAACTCTTGCTGGTTACTGGGATTGCTTGGCAGCAGCAAGCCCAGGCTGATGTCTAATGCTGGCTCTGTTACCAAGTCAGCTTGGTTGCCAGCTCAAGGGCATCCAGTCAACAAATGTCTTATTTTTGGATTCTCCCATTCTCCTGAGACCATTGCTATGAAGAATGACCTCCCTTACCTCATTCACCTTGTTTGTTGTTCCTGACCCAGATAGTGCCGTGGCTATTGCGTGAGTCAATTGTCCCATGGAGTAGTGGTCGTGCTGTGATGTTTTCATTAGCACTTGAACGAGAGCAGTGGCTGGCACCTGCAGGACGCTGCGGATGAACATAGAAAAGTCTATATTTTAGTCATGTTAAAGCTATGACTAAGCTAACAAAAGTCAGGAAATCCAAACTGCGAATTGCTACGCTGTCCTTGGATTGCCCTGCCATATCTAGGCATGGGATGGCAGCGCACCCGGGATGGAGCGTTGCAGTCCCCGGGAAGATGCTTCTAGTGCCTGGGCATGGTGCATTGTGCTGAGGGTGGAAGAGCAGCTGCAAATACAGTTAGGACTTCTATGGGTTCATTTATCTTCTTTTTGAGGTCTATCTATTCTGCTCCAGTAGTTAACATGTTTTTTTTGCAAAATGTGATTTTGCAAACGTTTGTGGCTTCCTTGCACCGAAGTAGAAATCACCCTTTTGGATCTGAAAGTTGTGTGGTTTCTCTACTTCTAGAAGCGTATGTACAGAGTTGCCCATGGCATGTGGGTCCTTTTTGCAGCAACACACAGAAATTGTTTCACAATGAGAATGTGTTATTTCTTAGCTGTCTCTCTCTGTAGCCAACATCACTCCTCTGTTTTGATTTTTTTTTTTTTCTCCCATACGTGTTTACAAGTGAGAGCCCTCTTTAGGAAATACTCTAGAGGAATCCAAAATCTTTCAACTTGCCTGCAAAACAAAGATTATGAAGGGTAGTAAAGAGTCACAGACTCTTATGCTAAACTATATTTTTTATGAATACTTGGGAAGCCTTGTCTGTGTTTCTCATTAGAACCGGTAAAATTATTCATATCAAGTTAAATTTCATAATTTCCAAATTTCTGGTTCTGTTCCAAAATGTAATTCTTTAAAATGTTTTTGCTTCTCCCATTACAAATCTAAATGGGCAATTTTCATTTTCTTTTCTTTTGGCAGAGTGGTGCACATGCAACATTCAGTGTTTATAGCTTTCGCTGAGTGGGCTGGCCCAGTTTTAGGGTGGAATAGATTGACAATTTGATGTGAAAAAGAATGACGTTTAAACGTAGGATTGGATTTTGCAACCTGATAAGCAGCAGCAATCCCAGCTGGAGCAATCCAGGGACTTTGCAAGCTCTCCTCCGGGCACGCCATCGGTCCCGGCGGCTCGGCGCTATCTCTTGGGGCGGCTGGGACTTACAATTGCCCTGTGACTTCCTCCTCCCTCCTCGAAAGGAGAGGATGGGAATTTGCTGAAGGCTTTTATCAGCGATATGCATCTGCCCCCATTCTCACTCAGCAGCTCTTGCCAACGAGTGGGAAAAGTCGGGCCAAAGCGTAATCTGCTCCCAGCTTGCTTCCTGCTGCCGTGCCCCAGGGATGGAGGAAGCAGACAAGTGGCCCTGCGTGCTCTCTCTTTGCCAGGCAGGCCCAAAATTTCAGGAGGCTCAGGGAGACAGAAGAGAGTTTCTTGGTCCCTTTTGCAAGGGATATTGCGTGTTTAATATTGCAATATAGCAAAAATCTGTAATGGTGAGTTTTATGGGACAAAACCTATGTGAACCTTACACTTTCAAGCTCTTTGGACACCTGCTGTGTGGATTTTAGTCCCGTGCTCTGTACAGTCTGATGTGATATTAACGTGCTGTCTAAAGAGTCTTCCAGTTAAATGGGGTGTCATCTTCAGGTTTTGTGTTGTACTTTTGATCCATCTGCACTTCGAGCATACCTGGGGCCACCACTTGGTTTATTTCTTTGTCAGTTCAAAAAGCTTTTGCATCAAGAATTTCTCTTGTGTCTACAAGTTATTTCTGATGAAGTGTGGGGTGGAAGGGACATCTCTGCTTCTGGTGCAAGTAGTTTAAATGAGTTGGGTAGAAGCTCCTGGATATGAAAGAGCCCAAGGAGTGTGCTGGGGTCTGAGTGATCTCCCACAGCATGCTGGAAACTGCCAGTGAAATCCAGAGCAGATGCTGTGCTGTCGCAAAACACCTTGAGTCCTCCAGACATGGGCAGAGGCTGCATTTTCACTATTTATTTGCAGCCTTTGGCATAACAGGGTCTCGATGCACAAATAAAACCATGAGGTACCACTCTGGTATAAACGGTAGAAACATATCTGGTCTCTTTTGCCCTCGCTGGTGTATGAAAAGAAGACACTGCTTGAGCTAGAAGAGACAGGCTGAAGGGAGCAAGTGTCTGCATGAGTCCCATCCTTATCAGAACTGTAGACAATTGTTTCTCTGCTTTTTTAACTAAATTTATTTTTCCCACCAAAGCAACATCATTGGTGAAATTTTGCTCCCGTTTAAATCATGAGAGTTTTGTCACGGACTTTTGTAGTGTCAGGATTTCTCTCCATGTGTTTTTTTAGCACCTGAGCTTAGGTAGGGTTCAGGAGAATGCAGCCACGATTAGTCCAGCCTTCCTGTGTTGTATCAAGGTCTGGAGTTAAGCGGGCAGTTGCAAACTGTGGCACATAATGCATTTCTGCATTAAATACACCCACATTATCTTATGTCCCAAGCAGTCCAGATTGTCAGTAGACAATTATGGGTTTTGCTGGGTTTATTTTGATTGGCCTGCTCTCAGTTTTCCATAGTGGTACTCTATTTGTAAAAACAGATCATTAATGATAACAGCAGATGACATGTGTCTGAAATATGGGGTGGACGAGGGAGTTAGTTTTTCTTCCTATTTTTTTTTTTTCCTGAGTGTCTGCACTTTGACAGCATGTTTGCCAGGCTGTCACTTGGTTGAGAGATCCACAAGATTAGGACCTCATTGTGTGAATGTTTTCACAGCACTTGTTGCTATAAAGAATCTTCACACTTTGGTGGATGAAATCTGGACTCCTAGACACAAACTGTTAAGAAGCAATCATAACAATTAGCTAATGTGTCAACAATTAGCACTTTCCATCAACCAGCATTGAGTGGAACCTTCTTCTTATCCATATGCAGACAAAAATGCAATGATGTAGTAAAGAAAAGCAGTGAAGTTGGCTGCACTCGTCCCTTGCTGTAGCCAGCAAACTCCCATGGGTATTGTTTACAATGATTATTCTTCCATTATGATGTTATTGTACAGGTCAGGGGTGGTAGCTAGACTGAAAATAAGCTTTTTTTTTTCTTTGCTTTTTTTTTTTTTTTCTTAAACTCTTGGCTGCTTTAACAAAAGTACAACAGAAACAACTGCTGTGAAAAGGTCAGCCAGTAACAGTACTTTAGTGTTTAACTGGTAAATATTTCAAAATAGTATTTCTAATATTTTACCATTTGGAAGTTTTTCAATGTATCTCCAGTCCAGCGTGACTCAATCAATGTAAGATTTCCACAGTCTCTGCTGGGAATTCTTTACAATGGGTACATTATAGTCTGTTACCATATCTACCACCAGTTGGTCAGAATTTGTTTTAATATCTTTTTATATGGTATATTTCTGGCAGTAATATAAAAAGCACTGTTTTCTCAAGTATTTTACATATCTCCATATGTAAGCGCTGAAGAGAACTGAAGATTAGTCTTCTAACATGACCTTGCAGCTACTCTTATCCATACAGTAGCTTCTTAAAAGACAATGAATTTGACTGGAAAGATCAGAGTCTTCTCCAAGGGGATGCCTTTTGGAAATGTTCCCTGTAATGTATGGGTTTTGTAACGGGCTACTGAGAGACGAACATGAAGTACTGCAGCATTGGTGAGGTTTCTCTGGTTAATTGTGGAGCTGGGGCCAAAGTGGAACCATCCTAAAAAAAAAAGCAGTAGTTTCTAAAAGTAACATGCTACTTGACTGCAAGCCAAAGCAATTGATTTAAAGCAGGGCATGATGCTCGAGCACAGCCTCGGCTGGGATGGCACCCCGGTAGCCGCAGTCTGGACGATATGCATATGTTTAGGAATCATTTGACAGCTCAATAAAGAAGGTGTTGCAGTAATCTGAACAAAAATATGGAGGTAAGGATGCAAATAAAAACAACAGTAATGAAAATTTACTGATTTTGCTAAGTTCAGCATATGCTAGTTTGCTGTAACAAGGGAAAAGGATGACTCTGTGGTTTAGGGGCAGATGCACCATCTACCCGACCCTTCCAAAATCTCCCCACAACTTTGTGCAAACCGAAAACTTTGATGTACCTCAATTGCCTCCTTTTAATCCCAATTCTTCCCAATCCTCTCCTTCCAGCCTGGGACATTGTGATACTAAATAAATGTTTGAGATTTTTGGAGTGGCGAGGGGGGAGTATAATTACACTAAGGGTTATTAATATGGGAAATATGGTCAATAAATGTAAGAGGGGTTGAGTAATTCAGGAACATTCTTTACAAATTCTTTAGTAACGGAGTAGGCAGAATGCCACAGACAAAGAAAATCCTCTGAATTGCAAGAGTGTTCTTATGGCTTTTGCCAAGACTATGACAAAACCCGTTCTTTCTTCTCGCATTAGGACTCCTATTCAATGATACACTTAAGCATGTTCTTAAATTCCGTTGACATTTGAAAGCACTGTTGACTTTAATAGGACTTAAGCACCTGTTCATGGTTAATTGTGTACTTTCAGGGCTTTTTATGAAGGAAAAAAAAAAAGATGGATAGACTTAGGCATGTGCTTAAAGTTAAGCAGGTGCTTAAGTGCTTTGCAAAGTTGAGGCCTTAGAACTGCGCCTAATCCTCTCTGAAGTCAGAGGATGGATTTTCCCTGCAGTGTGCCTGGTGCGGAGGAGCGATTTGTTTAAGTGACAAAATGAAGTCAGGAGAAACACCTGAAAGAAATGTGGGTTGGTGTTTTCTTTTTTTTTTTTTTTTTTTCCCTGCAACAACACTTAACCATGGGTGTCAGCTGCTGACAACTGAATTACAAAATGAAGTTGCAACCAGACTAAATGGACTAGAGCAAAACTTCTTCAAACATTAACAGCTATGGGCCCAGATAATATCACTGGGAAATTCTAATAGTACCCTGAAGAAAGTCCTTTTTCCATGGGTATAACACTGGAGCTGCTCCTAGCCAGCGCCGGGCTTGAACCCCCTGAGTGAAGCAGTGGTTCTTCCAGGATAGGTGACAGCCCTTGGGTAAGGTGGGAGAGGAGAATTTTTATTTTTTTTTCCCTGAGAAAGGGCTGCTTTAATATAGGCAGTGGTTGATGGTTCAGAAATGACAGTGTCAGAGGTATTTTTCATGCTTTTTAGTCTGGAATTAGGCAACTATTTTTTGGGTGATGGTGGGGTTACAGTGTTCCACTCTCCTTGAGAGCTGCCTTGGGTGCCTCTTCATCTCCACTCCCTGTCTGGGAGGAGAAGACAGGGTTTCTGCTCTCTTCCCTTCTCTTCATTCATATTATAAGTTCTACCACATCAGGGACTGTCTTGCTGGAGGGTGTGTGATGTTCAGTGAAGCTGATCATGCCTGGGACTTCTAGGTAATGCAGCAGCAGTTTAAAAAAACCAAACAAACCAAACCCCCAAACTAGCCAAATGTAATCTAAACTTGGGAATCAGAATCTTATTTTAAGGTTAAAAAATAGTACATTGGTATGCCGCCCTCCCTCCTCCCATTCCTGCCCCCCCCCCTCCCATTTACTGAGCACTGAGTGGAGCAGTGTTTATGTTTTCTTATGGTCAACATCCTGAAAGGACACCATCCAAAGGGGATGATCAGAGGTATGGTACCACTGTAAGAGTCACCTTCAAAGCGTGGACGTGCCACCACTATCCTCTTGGAGAAACCAGAAGAGAGTGATTTAAACCTTTCTGTTTCCTGTGAACCTCAGCCGTGCTGTACCCTGTGGGCAGGCTGGTGAGCTGAAGGCTGGGCTGCTTTGGTAGGAAAGGGTGGTGGCTGGTGCAGATCTGAGGTGTTGGTCTACTCCTGTAGTGGGGTAGTGGGGTTGGACCTCGGAGGTGTCGCAGAGGTGACAGTGTGCACTATGCCAGGGCGAACCTGAAAACATGGGTGCCCCAGGGGCTGAGCAGGTCCTCCACCCCCGCCTTGACGATGCGTCTTGCCATATTTGGTGGTTTTCTGAAAGCTGTGTTTCCTTCAGTATTGTGATTAAGCGACGATGTCATCTTTTATTTAAAAAAAAAAAAAAAAAGTTTTCAGCCTTTGTGGTAGCAGAGATAAGCTGGAAAGTGTGAGCCTAAACCATTCCCAAATAAGAAGGTAAATAATTAGAATCCAGCATGCATTTATAACAACAACAACAAAAAAAACCAAACTAAAAGTGAAAAAAATTAAGCTGTATTCCTTGAATTTGAACGGTGGAGGTTAGCAGCCCTGCCTTGTTCATGGGAGGTGAGGGATGCCCGGTGCAGGTACCCCCGCCTGGGACTCTTTTTGAGATTCAGCCCCTTCATCATGAAACTGCCATGAAGTTAAATGCAGTTTAAGTGGTTCGGGGGGATTACAAGACTGTGGCTGGAGGGGTGGATTCCTCTTCTGGCTGTAAGGGTTTTTGGAGAGGGTGTACATGCATAAGCTGGACAGGAGGAGTTTTATCCTCTGTCAGGAATCTGGTAACTAGAGTGAAGTGTTTCACATGAGAGCTTCCAACTCCTTTCTACACTGTATTGCAGATTAATATGAAAATAGAAAATGTGAAAATTCTTAATTTTTCTTATTCAGCCTATTTACAAATTGAAACGTGTTTCTATCAGAGAATGGCGAGCAAGCCTCACCATTGCAGAAAGGAGAGCAAAAATAAGGAGAGCCAGGTGCTCCAAATAAGAAAATGTCAGGAAGGCTCTATGTCTCTGCCAAGCAGCCTGTGCTATAAATTGTGGCAATGCCACCACTGTGACCTGGAGCCTGGGGGAAGAGAATAGTATAAAAATGATAAATCACAGCCAGAGTTTCAGATCTTAATCAGACAAAGAAAGCTGGTTCCATTATCAGACAGATTTATATAATCACTTACTAATAACGCTGTGTCCTTCCTCCAGTTTCTTTTAGTAGACATGGTGTAAGAGCACAGATAGCGATCCTAAGGTCACATCTGTCCTGATGTCAGAAGGGACCAGTGCTCTTCCAGCCTGACCACTTGATCACACAGGCAATAATTTCCTTGCATTAATATCTGCTTGAACTAAAGCATCTCTCCCAGGAAAGCAGTGAATCCTGCTACTGAGTGAGCACAGCATCTGCTGAACTTCTCTAACATTTGTTTGGTTAGATTCCTCATTGCAGTGTCTCCAGCTTCCAGCCGCTGCTCTCATTATACATTTGTTTACTTCAGCGTTAAGAGGTTTCCATAGTCAGACCACTGTGATCTTCTTCCCCCCTACCCTCTATATAAGCTAAAGAAACTGTTCCCCATGGTTTTCACTACAAAGGCACGCTTCCTGATCTATTAATTATTTGTATTGCTCTTTGGAATCCTCTCTAATATTTCACACACGTCTTGAAGTGGAGGTGCCAGACCTCACGGCAGTTTTCCAGGAGTGTTTGTGTTGGTGCCACCATGGTGGCATCGTTGCTGTGTCACAGGCAGGTCTGTCTGCTGCTGACGCCCATCTTTGAGGGGAGCCCAGTTCCTCCACTGCCTTGGTGTTGTCCTTACTCGCAGCTCCTCACTTCTTGCATCTTCTGCATACTGTTCTCAATATTAGTCAGGTGTTTCTTCTGTGTCAGTGATTAAAAACTCATTGTGTAATGCCTGAAAGTGATTCTTGTCGGAGTCTTAGAAACTTGTAGTTACTTGATGATGTTTTCCTCTTTGCAGTTGCATTTAAACTGATCTTTCAATTGTGTGTATTTTGTATCGTTCTCTTCAATTCCATTATCATATAAAATACACTTTACCAGTAAAGTCTTCTCCGTATCTCAGTCTTTAAAATACCATCCAAGGATTTATACTGCAACATAAATTCTTAACTATTATGCAGCCAAACCTTTTGAACAGTTTATTATGTGACCAGAACTACTTTTGTCAGAAAAACTTATAAACACATAAAAAATTTTCCATTTACTTTGATATGATCTAATACCTTTAAACACATATAAATTAATATTAACTTTATGACTTTAAGTCCTAAGAAAGAAAACCCTGTTGGCTAAGGACATAACAGTAGTGTAACTTGCCTGCTTTGATATCAGGTCAGTCTGCTTTTACCTGACTGCTTCCTCTGGCCCATTGCAGATACCAGGACCAGGCTGGATTTCCTGCAGTCCCTCAAAACTGGCACTTCTTAGAAATTCACAATTCAGGGGATGTCTCGTTCAGCTGCCTTAAAGCTCTTGCATGCCAATTGTTTGGATAAGTTAATATAAAAACCCTGGCTTTCGTAGCTGCAATTTAATTCCCTTCTGGGCTATTTTGAGATTGGGCCATCACTGAGTATACGTGTGATATGACATTTTTCCCTGAATATTTTGCAGAAGTACCTGTTTGAGCACTTCTTACTCTTGTACCTTATTTTTGACAATTAACTAGTACCATAATTCAGATCATTCCTGCTGAACTTGAGTTTTTCTTGTGTCGTTATTTTCCTCTGGCAAATTTCTGTAATTTATAGCTTCAAATTAACATTTATGACTGTTAGCTTCCCTCTTTTCTATAATATTTATATCAGCTCCTGCTTCCCCTTTAAGTGACACTGTTTTATATTTTTTTTTTTTTTTACTTTTTGTGGCAACTTACTTTCTCAGCTACAGAATAAAGCCTTGTAAACATCTTGTAAAATGTTAGCTGATCCCAAGTATCACTCCCATACTTCTATTTATTCCCACTGCATGGTTTGATAATTGTTTTCAGCTTTGTCAAACCATCCTTTAGAGCCGTATGTTAACTGGTGGGACTTTTACTCTTATTAAACGTAATGAATGTAATGTGATTTCATGAGAACTGGGTGTCATCAACATACTGCTGCAATCCAGGTCTCTATTTATCATTGCAGTGTGTGAATCCCAGCTGGAACTGTATTTTCCCAAACCCTCCTGTTACTTTCTAAATACACTGGGGATACTCTGAATGAATATTTTGTTGCTGAGGCCCATCAAGTCAGTTATGGCAAGTGCATACACTTCTACCAGCTCTGTATTTGTTTACACAAAACCACCACTACAGAAAGATCAGTGTGTTGGGAGACGTCTCTGCACTATCTTCTTTTTTCCTTGGGGGAAAGAAAACCGATAGGGGGAAATTTGTGCCCCTGTGCTGTGAGGCATGCTGTCCAGACACCTGTACATAACGTGAAGTTAAATAGGGGAAATAATAGGGGAACCATTTCTGTTGTCATTTCCATTTGGATCATCCTCATCATCACATTTCAGGGTGACAGGTACAGAAATAATGTGTGAAAGTCTTTTTATATTGTGCATTTTGAAAGGCTGCACCTGCGTTCAAGTAGTTGGTCTGAAACAGATAAGGATTTGAACTGTTAGTGTGTGTGTCTGTGTACAAGTGTACGCCTGTATCTGCAGAAAATTAAATTATGCTTTAGTGCCATATACATTGGAGTGGTCTGGGAAAGACTCTTGGGAAGATGCTGGGTCTTTCTGCTATAATATTTTTGGTAATCAAAAAGTTCTCTATTTTATAGTAGTTAATGAAAATGAGAGTGGTTGGAAGGGTTATTTCTGTCTGTTACTATTAGATTCTCCAGATTTGCTGACCCTGAATAATTAAATGTTTTTGATCACTCCGTTTATATTACCTAGAACTGAAGTAATTCTGATCCTTCAGCAAACTTGAAGCACAGCATGGAACATAGTGAAAGGCGCCAAAAGATGAAACATTTCAGTTTTGTGGTTCACATCTGTCTGTCCTGAGACCAGGAGACCATTATAATACACTTAGAGCATTTAAAAGTTCCTCAAGGTTGAAAGCCCTGATTAGGGCAGTATCTGTTCACATGTGGGAGTCCTGCCTGCACCAAACCTGGGAGCCCTTGCGTGCCTTTTCTATGGGAAAAGATGTTTATAAGATTGGGTAGTGGGGGGAAAAATAAGGGGAAAATGTAATCAAGGGGACCCTGACACTGGAATGAAAATAGCAATGTACACATCCATCAGTTTGTACTGTTTTCATAGAGAGTATAAAATATTTAAACTGAAGCTATTAATCATCCTCCTCCTCCGTTCTAATCCATGGGAACCACAGGAGGTCACCAAATATGCATTTAATATAAAAGAATGAAAAATATTGGAGGGAAAAGTAGTGTAGTCTAAGAGCTAGAAATTCTAAGAGCAAAAAAATTTCAGGCAGAAATTTTGTTAAAAATGGAAATATTATTTTCATAATGTTCATTTGGAAAATCATTATATTTTGGGCAGTAATTCAAAATTTATTTAGAATTTGTTAAAAAACCCCTCACCTAAGATGGAAATTTATTTTATTTCTTGGGTTTTGTTTTTATTTTTAAGATACTGCTGGAGAGGAGCATTCCCTGTTATGTTTACTTTGATAAAATCCCAACATTGCTCATGGAAAGCAGATGCTTCTTGCAGAAGCCATTGCCAGGTTCACATTCTAGGTTTCCATCAGGTAGTTTTGATGAATGTTTCAAACCCATCACACCACTGGGTGTTGTGCCCTAGGATGATATTTCCCCCCGGTTTCAGTACCTAAAGATCAGAGGGGCATGAGGAGGAGATGTCTTTCAGTACCTTCATTGGGTGCGTTGCATGTTGGTGTGGAGAGGAAAGCCAAAATCTGTGACTAAGCTGCATCTCTGTGACTTTTTTTTAATATTGTTTGAGTTTCCTGGAGTAAGCCTGCCTCTTTATTAATTTATTTATTTACAAGTACTATGATGGTGCCTGGAGCCAGGGCTCACTGGGAGGAGATACCTTGGTGTAGGGAGGAAAGGGATAGTAGGCAGACTAGATGCCTGGCCAAGGACTGAAAGGAGCATATTTCCATTATCCAGGGGTGATGCTATAACCTGCTAATGAGAGCGGGTGTGCAAAGCGAGAGCACAGAGCGCTGCTGTGCCTTGTGCCACCCGGGAATGTGGGGAGAGACAGCAACGTGCAGCAGAACTATGGGTTTCTAAAACCTGCGTTCAGCTTTGGCACAATACAGTCACTGTACAAGAAGACATTGGGAACAAAAAATAAAGCCTGAAGCTTCAAGAACAGGCTGCCAGAATTATTAAGAAAAACATCAAAATTATGCCATTAAAAACAGATGGGGATTCTATAAAGTATTGAAAAGAAAATGTTTAATTATGAGCCTTATGCAAAACCCATCAAAGTTGGATTAATATTATAGTGCTGTTGCTGTAGAGGGTTTAAGTAGTCCATGGTGGAACATTAATCTTTCACTCCTTTAAAAATAATGTTTTCCTTTTGTTGATGACAAATTCCATCTCTTCACTGTTGAAATCATATATCCAGATTAATAGCATCTAACATAATGAAATCAAAAGGTACAGGTAATATGGATTAGTTTAGAAAACAACAACAAGGAGGGGAAAAAAAAAGACCCAAGGGGAAAAAAAAAAACCTTCACTGGATGAGTGCTTTTGTCAACATCACCGTATTTTTTCCTGTTTTTAAAAGATGAGGGGGTAGTCTCTGTTCATTGGTATCCTTGTCTGTCTGGGATATCATGTAGTGGCTGTATATCCATAGTATTTCTAAAAGTGGGTCAAACAGAGGATGCTTTACAATATTTTGGGTTGGGGGAGTCTTGTTGGTCTTGAGTTTCTGAAAGATCGCCTATGGCTGTGCAATCTGAACACCTCTGGCAAAAAGTGCTGCTGCGAATCTGCCTCTCCCAGCTCAGCTGGCTGGAACAGCTTGAAAGAATTTCTGGGATTTTTATTTAATAAACATATCTGAAGTGTGGAGTTGTTGGTGCAGGGAGGGTTATTTTGGGAAAGTGAGGCTGCAGGGCTGTTTTTCCTGCCTTTCCTTGCCATGGCATTTCTCTGTCCCCTCCATCTGTGAGGGCTTTGGGCTGCCCTGGTGGTGTCCTGCCCACACGGGCTGGCCACTGCCTGCCCTTCCCTGTCACTGCCAGGTTCTGTGCTCCCTGCTTGCACAGAGAGATCTGTGCTCCAGGCCAGGAGCTTCAGACAATCTCCTGCATCAATCAGGTTGAACACTGGAGGAGATAGCAAATCTTTTCACGTGTGGCATGATGCTTTTGAAATTCTCCATGGTGGGGCTGGGCACAGGTCTAGGCTGCTGCTTTGTATGGGAGGAAAGCCTGAAGTAAAACCCTTTCCCTTTTGCCTCTGTCATGTTGGTGACTGGACTTGGACCTCTTAGGTAAATAAGGCAAGGTGCTTTTGTTCCTGTGTTTTTTCTCATCACCTGTTCTTTCTTCAGGGCTGAGCTGTGGTGCTTGGTGCATGAACCCATGTATTGGGATTCACCTCCCCAGCCCTCCATCAGGTGTCTTTCCAATGTTTGGAGCCAGCTCTTTGTGCATGAATCTGCCTGTGCTGTTTAGCACTCAGCTGCTTTATACAATGAACCATAGAGTCAAAAACTTGAGTGCTGTGTTCAGTTAATACAACAGGAACAACTTCCCTTCTTCCTTTCCATCTCCCCACTGTATCCCCCTCGCCCCGCGCCCCCCCCCCAAAAAAAATTAAAAAAAATCTGTGCTATATTGTATCACCAGGTACACCAAAAGCAGGCTCTTATTTTAGCAAAAATATCAACACTGACTGCC
Organism: Falco biarmicus; assembly: GCF_023638135.1. Taxonomy (NCBI): domain Eukaryota; kingdom Metazoa; phylum Chordata; class Aves; order Falconiformes; family Falconidae; genus Falco; species Falco biarmicus. The sequence goes on along the minus strand of NC_079300.1, from coordinate 5,700,976 downwards.
AAGGTAGATTTAAGGTATTCATTACAAAATATTTTGTCCTGGGCTTTAAGAATAATGCACTTTCAGTACAAAGAAATGGTTATTCTGAACATTGGACTTCTTTTTTTTTTTTTTTTTTAGTTATTTACAATAGGTTTCAAGATTTAGAATTACCATGAAAGATTTACTTATATTGCAGTTCATGTAAAATTTAAAATCAATAAAGTAAATAAATTTAGCTTGTCTGCCTGAATCGATTTCCTCGTATGCTAACGCAGCCCTGTAATACTGGTACTTTCTTATCTCCGATGTCATCCTCTAGTGATAGTTTCAGGGTTGCAATTCTGCTATGTTATCATGTCCTTTGCGACACAGTGTGCCTCTGAGTCGCCTGCGACTTCAATATTTCAAACCTGGGTTATGAACGTCGCCTCCCTCTGAACGGGGAGCTGCCTGCTGCTGGGAGCCAGGCTCCCTCCCCCTCGGAGCCAACCTGTGCTCTTGCAGCCGGTGGATGGAGAAAGGGAATACTGCTGCTGAGATAGAGGCTGGTATCTGGGCTCCGATATGGCAGAGATGTGCATGGAAAAGAGCCGAGAGGTCCTTTGGCAGGGCATCCCCACTGGAGAGGGAGAAAGAATTACCCCTTGTATTTCCTACCAAAATGCTAATCAATGGCTTCAGAACAGAGCTTTCTTCCCCCCCACCCCCGCCCTGCCCTTGTTTTTTTAAAATTCGCAGGATTTAAATGCTGATTAAAAGCAAATGTGCTCATCCAGCTGTTGCATTGGTATGTTCCTCAGCATCACAGCTGGGGTAGCTGCAGTGTGCACTGAAAGAAGGGGAGACTCCCTCCGTCATGGTTTTCATTGAGTCTGTCCTCTTACTTTTTCACTAAGGTCAGAGGTACCTCGTACGTGGTTGTAGATTAATCACAAAGGAGGACTGGCTTCTGAGCAGGATATGGGGCTGCGGCAGTGAGCAGCCTGCAGTCCGTGTGTTGGGTGATCTGGTTCCCAGAGATTCACAGCTGTTTTGGGGGGTGCCTCTTATCTCCTGCCCAGGGCAGCACCTTCCCGTGGGGCAATGGGAGTGGGCCATGACCGAAATGAGGTTACCTCAACCAGCCTACATTTCAAATGTGCGGAATACAGGAAGTGTGGGCAAGCAAAAGGGAAGCTTTGTGCAGTGCTGGGTTGCTGTATTTAATCTTTATTTCAGGACCCAAATGAAAATGCTACCCGAAAATATAATTGAGGGCTACCGGTATCCTTTGGTGCAAAAATAAATCCCTTAGTTGTTCCCAGTCTGTAACGTGAAATTGCATCTTGATGTTTTCTGGATCTATGGCGTGACTGGTGAAGGCTTTATTGCATTGACAAGTTTGGCTTTCTGATTAAAAAGAGATTATCTGTTGCTGAATGGAGGACAGTAGTTTTATTTTCCAAGTTCAATGATTTAAAGTTTGGTCCTGTTCTGCATTGGAACAACCTAAAACTTTGCAAATGGTTTTGTAAAATCAAATTATGTGGCGATGACAGTGTCAGCACCTGAGCACGGTTTTCAGTTCAATCTGTCTCTCTGATTAGAAGTAACTAGAGGGTCATGGATTTCAGAGACCCTTACCTAAAAAAAATTGTCAAAACTGATACACCTTTGGGAGATGTCCTGGTGTGAATGAAATGCCGTGCTGAAGGAAAATGCTTTGTCAGAAATGTTGCAGCCAGCTCCAGGTTTAACTCTTTGCAGCCTAATTACTGTTCCCCACAGAAGCACAAAGGACAACTTAAGCTATGGACCTACTTTGCAATGCTGTCAAGAAGTTTGCCCAGCAGACTAGACATAGACACAGCTGCACCGTTCAAAGGATTTGAAGGAAAATAATCCTTGCAACAATAATAATCTAAAACTGATGAACTTTAAAAATATTGGATTTACTTATTAAAAAAGGAAACACATAAATACAAATGCTTTGATTCTGGGTCTGGCAAAAGAGTAACTGTTTTTACAGCCAAGCAAACACTGTTCTTTTGAGGCAGTACTCTGGTTTCACATGAAGTGAAATGGTCCTTTTTTATTGCTTGCAAAAGAAAAGAAAATATCAACCCCATCTGCCAGTGTTGCTGTTGAGTTTAAGATGGAGCACCCTTCTGGAAGCTGTGAGGAAGATGTCTATAAAACGTTAGGCAGGCTTTAAAGGAAAAAAAATAAATGGGGAGAACAGAAAACAGAAAAAGAGAGGACATAGTGATATAATAATAATCATTATCATAATAAAAAAAGGGGCAGATCTCTTTCTGGTTTTACTTAGGATAAATTCAAGTGAAACCAATTTCACTTGAAACACTGTGCATGCATTTATACCAATGCAGCAGCAAAAGGTTTATGTATGTCCAAAGCTTATGAATTTGAGCAAATAAATACAAGCTATGTAATCAGTTTTATTTGTTTTCTGACTCATGTCTGGCACACGGAGGCAAAGAGGGTCCAGTTAGAGGAGCAGAGTTGTCCTTCAGGCTGGAGCTGAAGGTAAACTTGGAGCATTAAGTTATATAAAGTTGCAGGATTGCTGTTTCAGCTCTGTAGCTGCTGGCAGCTTTTACAGGTGATTTTGAGCATGTTGTTACTCTAGCCCAGATACAATTCATATACCCTGTTGGTCAGCCTTAGAGAAAACAAGATGTGCTAGACTGGTTATGTGCATTAACAACCAGGCTTTCCCAGATGCAGAGTTGTACAATTCCAGAGGCTGTTTCTCACTAGAAAACTTGGCCAAGATGTAGGGAATTGGGCTAATTAAGAAGATGTTAAACACAGCTCTGCAGTAACAGCAGCTGACTGGCACGCTGTCTGGAACAAGAGGCGTACTGAGCCTGACTGTCACGAAGCTGAGAAAGGAAGAGCCTGAAGTTTTATTAACTGTAAAATCATGTTTGATTGCATTTGCGAGGCTCTCCCGGAGCAACGTAGCCTAATTTTCTGGGGAAGGCAGAGTGGGTGTCCACAGGGGGAACGTGGTGCTCTGAAGGTCAGCCCGGGATTTCATTTTTTCCCTGGTTTTTTTGATAGACAGAGTTATATTGTTGGAAATAAGCAGCAGTGGTTACTGGTGTGGATAGGCTTGAACAAGTGCTTAATTTTAAAACTAAACATCAAGTAAAGAGACTTGCTGCCCTGTTCTGCACTGTTGAAAATCAGACTGCTTCTCCTGGTGCTGAGATAAGGGCAAAGAAAATATCTTTAGTTACCCATTTAGAAATGGTTCACAAATGCTAGCCCAAGCTTTTGAGATCTTTTTGGTGAGATACCTGTAGTAAATAGATAAATAATTAATCCCATACAGTGCCCTTTTTAATTCTATTATCTACTGATTTTTCACTGAGGACGTAAACTGTCCCTGCACAGGGTGACTGAGGCTTATTTCTGCACCCAAGAAGTTGCAATGCTCTGCTGCTCTGCAGGAAAAGCTCAGTCCATGCAAAGCAAAAATGCTTAGGACCAGCCAGAAATATTTCTGAACATATGTAATCAGCGGTGAGCTTGCAGACATTATTTAAACCTTCAACTTTTCTTCACTTAGATTGTCAAATATTTTAAACGTATCCACCAAGTCATCCCTTCCACTCTTCTTCTTTTTAATTTTGTAGAGTTTAATTTTGAGTTTCCTTTCACTGAATGTGGTTATTTGGATTAGCTAAATGTGATTGTACTGACTTTGGGTTGGATTGCATTTCTGTAGTATTCAGTCCCTGGCTGTGCTTTCATTTGAGATACCAAAATTTTACCACAGATTGTTCGAAATTGGTATATGAATAATTGATACCCTTTTGCCCTTTGTTTTGTCACTTATTTATAGAAGTAAAGGCTTAAATTGTTTCTTAAATTGTTAAGTAGTATTTGAAATGCCAGTTCAAAACTGCAACAGAAGTCATGGCCATGGCTCTGTGTCAGTCAGGGTAATTTTTGCCATTATCTCACATTTACCTTTTTTACCAAGAACAAACAAATCTGACACCAAAATAAAAAGATTTTTTCCCCACCCCCCCAAATAATGAAAACAGGTAAGGCTCTCTCCTCCCTTGGGCAGGCAGAGGCACTTTCACCAGTGATGTTTTCCCAGGCTGGTTCCCCAATGCTTAGTGCTTTTGACTCGGCCACCAAACACAGCGACTTCTGCCCGTCATTTCACAGAGCTCCTGAGCGTAATGCTGCAGAAATATGAGGCTGTGATGCCAGTCACCATTCACTGACTGCTATGTTGTGGTTAATCTGGTATTTCCTCTGAGAGGAGTGATATGATAACAGACTGGGATTTTAATTTTAATGGCTATTAATGTGTGATCCTGTGCGGTTTGGATTGCGTCAATTATGAAATGGGTATAACTGAAAACAGATAAAGAGATGGGTCAGGCTGACAAGCTTTTATGTTATTAACATTGTCATACCAAGCATTTATATTGATCCAGCTGCTGGACTCTTGTGTACACTCCTCCACCTTGAGTTGTAGATGAGATTGAATTCATGCCTGCGCTCATCTTTCTTATGATGGAGAAAGAAGATACTGGAGGAGGGACATGATGTCAAAGGGGTAATCTTGGTTAACAGAGATGCCTCGTTTCCTTGCTCCCATACACACAAACCCAGCTGTAAATGTCAAATATTCCCAGTGTTTTACTCTTGAGGTCTTATCTGCACTGAACATCAAGAAGTTCCAGTGAACAAAGTTTTGTGCAAACCATGAAAATGTAAGGTAGGATCGTAGTCCTTGTTAATTTAATTGTGTACCCAGAAGGCTGTAAAGCTTTCCATAAAAAAAAATCTTCTCTCCTGGTGCCAAAGAAAGCGTGAGAGCCCATATTTGTAGTGCAAGGAAAATATGAGAGGGTAGAGCAGGGGAGTGTATGGATTTGGGGCAAGCTTGGCTTGACCCTGCTCAGCCCTTGTTTCCCTGTAGCTGGAGAAGACATGAAGGGTGTCCCCATCCCTGGTGTGCTCCTGGAAGCAGGATGGGGCGTCTGAGTGATCTCTGTGGGCAAAAAGGCAGGATTTATTTTCTGAGCAGCAGTTTCTGCTTTTATAACACAGAGTTTGAGACTAGCAAATAGATGTAGAAAGTTTTTTAAAAATTATTATTTTGTCAACCTATTGGTCAGCTCCAGCTGCTGCTATTTCAGGTTGATGACGGCTGTTTTCTGTCCACTTTTTGTATACATACATGCAAGTGCTGTGTGATCCCAGGTATGAGTGCATCCCTCGGTGCCACCGAACTCCCCGTGGGCTGAGGGGCTGGACTGTATATTTCACATGGCCCCGGTGTGCGTTTTTCTGTGCTATCTCCAAAATCTGTCCTGCGCCGCCGCCTCCTCCTCCTCCTCCTCGTTTATCAGCCAGAGCACACAGACAGATAACATCCCCGTGACGTGGCCCTGACCTTTGTCAACCTTTGTTAAGGCTCCATCTGAAGTCCGGCCGAGTGTTTGTAAACAGGATGTAATTAAGGCTGGGAACTGACAGCGCCTGATGGGAGGACAATGCGGAGCTGGCGGGACCCGGGCTGTCAGATGTCCGCCCGCATTGTGCTGCCGGTGCCGTCCTGGTAATTGGTGTCCTCTGGCCGAAGGAAGTGCACTCAACTCGGATTAATCTGCCGCAGTGCGGAGGCCATCCCTGTGAGCGCAAGTGTTTCCTCCGATAAACCCCTCCGGCCCCTTGGAGAGGGGCGGAGGGAGCCAGGAGAAAGCTGTGAAAGTCGAGACCGCGGTGACAGGTGCCCACCGAAAACTGGGAACAGGAAAGGTGTGGGGGGATTAAAACCAGCAAAGACAAGACGTCTTCGCAGCTCGCCTTATCAGCTGGGCGAGCGGGAGAGGTCGCGGGCTTATCGCGTTTTGGGGTGGCTGGGGTGAGCGCAGGAAGATGAGCGTACAGAAGGGCTGCAGATAAGTGCCCTTGGCGGGGCAGGAGCAGGCGCCTGCAGCAGCCTTCGAGCAACAGTTTAGTCCCAGATTTGGCCCTGGACAAAGTTTAAAATACATGTAAATATATATATATACACATATACATGTATGTGCATAAGTATAAATGTATATATACACGCATAAATGGCACACACATATATAAGAAAACTAAAACTTGTAACTGAAGCAAAAATGTTTTGCTGAGTTTTTGTTTCGTTTTTTGGTCTTTTTGTTTGTTTGTCTTTTAATACCCTGATCAAGTTTTATAGCTCATTTTGTAGCCCTAAACTGGTGCACAAAGAACAGAACAGAATTGACTGAAACTAAGACTGAAACAGAGTATCCTATTTTGTTTGTCCACTGCTTGTGCACAGGTGAAGAAGAAGTTTGACTTTAATATCTTTTTATTTTTCATTACCTAAACCAAACAAGTGTGTTGCGAAGTATATGTTTCAGTTTTCATTTTTACAGTCTGATGGATGTCTGCCCATGTTAACCTTAAAGTTAGATAAATATTAATGGGTGCACCGCGACTGAAGAAAACATATACTATTCCCACTTTTTTGGCATATATGTGCCTAAAAATGTTACAGTATTTTTTTCTTGTAGGTTTCCGATTATAACATCAGCTTAAGGATTGTACTGATTACGCTAGTACTTCAGGTTTGTTCACTTAGAGTTTAATACAATGCACTGGATTCTATATTCATTAGGATTTCAGAATTGCCGTTTTTATATGAGAAATAAAGAGGTGCCCATGAAAGCGAATCAGTAAATATATGAAAAGGCATATGACAAGGTCTGTCTTAAATATACAGAGCAGATGCTTTGGAAATTCAAATAACACCATGGCAGTTTCCCAAGATAACATCCTTCACAGCATCCAAGCATAGACCGTTCACTGATCATTTTAAACCCTGTAATTTAGGGTTGGAGGAGCCAGGTCGTGTGCTATTGAAATAAATAGCCAAATTCTCCTTCTACTTTTTCCAAGGAGAGGTGAGCAATGGGAGGGGGATTGCTGATATCCCCAGCCCAAGAGTTCAGCTGTGTCAGAAGGAAGATGAGAAGGTGGCCACTGTGCTGGGAATGGCTGTACAGTGACTTTTAGTGGAATTAGGAGAAAAAAGGGTCCCGGTAACTTTTTCCCACATTTTTGGGTCTGCCCAAGAAGGAAGCCTTACATATAAAAGAAACGCTAACCAAAAATCCACCTGTTCCCAGGGGAAAGAAGTGATTCCTAGCAGCCTACAGAAAGACTAAAAAAGAGTAATATATATATATATATTTCTCTGTGTGTGTATGCAAGAAGACAAACGAATGAATATTTTTTCCTCAATATGAGAATGAAAACATAAAAATATTCTTTGGCAGCCTTGAAAATCACAGTTTACTCAGCTTGGAAATATGTCTAAGTTCAAACCAAAGTTGACCAATACTCCAAAGCCGCTTATAGCTGCAGATAGTGACATTTGTTTCCAGATGTTAATGGGAATAAGGTAGAAAAGAAAAATAATGCCTGGAGCCTGTTGAATGGAAATGCCTTTTTTCCTATATTAGATCGTACATAGTTGTCAGACATCCATATCCCAGTGCTAGTAAGACAGGCAGGGAGTGCGGCGGTGTTAGAAGGTTTGCCAGGTTTGGGTTTATGTACATGTGTGTCTCGTCTGCAGAGTGCAATATGAGGCAGAGACCTTCACTCAACAGGACCAAATAAATACAAGAAAGCAAAGGGCTAAGTACAACGCCTTTGGGAGTGGAATAGGGCAGGAGAGGAGGGGAGGATGGACGAAAGCTGCTGAGAGATGCAAGCTGGCTCATGGTTAAAGAGAGACGAGGCAAACCAGGGCAAAATGGTTCCACTTAACCTACCTAACCTGCTTAACTAAATAAACCATTACTGCAACGTATAGCGGGGTTTCCCTTAAAGACAACTGTTGTTAGATGAAAGAGTTAAAGACAGAAAACTCTGAAAGGATTAACTTTGATGTCTGAATATATTTTTTGGCATGTAAATACAACTGCCAAAGGAAAAGGAACAAAATACCCAACATGGTGAATATAAGGTATTTTGGGGGGGAGGGTGGGTTGGCTTTTTTTTTTTGGTAGGTAAATCATTTTCTTTTAAAATGAAATTCTGTTTGACTGCATGAAATATGAACAGTAATTAAATGCACAGTCTGTGGGCCTTCCATACTTTAAAGCTCTTTCTTAAAAAAAATCCCCAACACAACTGCTCACCTCAGACAGGCCAATTACCCAAGAATGATGGAGTCAAGAGGAAAGTAGCTAAATTTCTTTACTTGAATGATCACAACCACAAGCCAGTGATTAGTCCCTGCAGCACCAGCGGGGATGTGGTGGGGACACTCACATTGGAAGACTTCAAATAGTCATTTCCTTGGTTAAAATAAAATCTGACTGCACTAAATAGACAGTTTTTAATCTCAATTGGACATCTGAAGATTTCTCAAGCTGTTGTTGGCTGCGGCAGAAACAAATTTTTCTGCTTTGTTGATTAAACCAGTGGTCTCCACCATTGCTTATCGGCCTGCGACGAGCTGTTCTTTTTAATTAAAAGTGAGCCACCACGAGAGAGCAATTAACAGCTAGTAATTACTGTGCTCTTCAGAACTGCAACATTTTGCCTTTCATTCCAATTATATAATGGACAAGTGGCTTTTTGATCTTCAAATTAGTGAGCTCTTGTACTATTTGTTTTGAGGCAGATTTGGAAGGTTAATGATGGCCTGTGGTGGCACTCTTTCCACTGACTGATGTAAGACAAGAAAAAAGGGGAAGGAAACAGGAATAGTCTATCAAGAAATGCAAATGCTGCCTTCTTGATAATGAACAGGAGAAACACAGGCAACTTAATATGCAGGTTATTTAATACGAATCAAGTAAGTGCTCGTTTTGGTGCTAGCCCGTGCTATGGAACTCTTTTTTCTTTTTTTTTTTTAATAAAAAAAAGTTTAATTAAGCATTTCAATATAGATTCTTTAAAGAATGACACATAACATTTAACCGTTTGATACTTAATTGTGTTTGCCTTTGATTGTGGCACCTATAGCTAAATGTTGTACAACATTACTGAAGCATTGAACTGTCCCTTAGGACATGCGATGCATTGACTTTGTCTAAAATCTTTTAAGTAATAAGTCTTAATATATTTAATGGCCACTGTGCCCTTTGAGTACAAGGACCTCTTACATCACAAACAGTTGTCTAATTTTAATTAATATTGATTTGCATCTCTTAAATAGAAACTATAATTGTTGCTGTTGCTTATGGCTCTATAATAATCCTAGAGGATAGACATGTTGAATATGTCATGTATATAGAAGTGTGAGTTTAAAAAGATCAATAATACTGTTATTAGGGCAGATCTCTGCTCTTTGGATTGTTGCTGCTGCAATCGGCTAAGTGGTGCTGTGCTGATTTATACCAATTGTGGTCTTCATGTTTGATTTTTTTAAACTGTTGCCCTGGTATTACTTTTTTGTGTACGGAAACAGATAAGGTTTGTTGTAGTTTTAGCTACCCTGATTTTTGGGAAGGAGTCAACAGCTGTAGTACTCTGATACCTCCTGAGTAGATTAAGAATTTGGCACTTTATTTTTGCTGTGCATGTCTGGGTTATGCATATCTGCACAGCTTAACAAAACCACAGAGCCCATTTAACAGACAAATTACAGACGTGAAAAAAAGTGGGTATCTTCAGTGTGATGAATAAAATATAAAACTCATTCTATGGAGAGCTGAAACAAGAAGATCTGTGTTTAAATTTCTTCACATCCATTGATTTAGCTATTCCTTCACTAAACACAATCATTAATTACACAGATTGCTGTAGGCATGATAGAACATAGACAGACCTCTCCTTTTGGGCTGTTAAAGCTTTAGTCTTGCAGTTGTTCGTGTAGGAGAGAAATGTACTCTTGATTTCCTTGGAGGCAGAATCAGGATTGCATTGCTCAACAGATGCTGAAAAAACAGTATAAAAACCAGGTTCTTAAAAGTGTTTGGATCACGGTTTCACGTGTCCACCTAAACTCTGAACTGGAGTACGATACTTTAATTATGATTTTGAAAAAAGGCTCTGCAACCTGTGTGCCAAGCTGGTTACACGGCTTATGGTCTGTATAATGACTGCAAACCGAGCTCTTGAATGTGGACATCGAGGGTCTCTTCCCATGTTCTGACTTGAGCAAAGCTTCCACTGAAGAAATTTTGGCCTGTGAAGGGTTTGAGACTGATCCCCCACACGAGGCTTGGGAGGTGAAAGGAGTTGGAAAGTAGGAAAATAAAGAGGCTGAATAAAAATATTTCAAGCAGGAGTAGTGACAATATACATAAATAGAATTTGAAAAAAAAAATACTTAAGGGGCTTGAAAGTTTAAGTCTCTTTAAAGGAAACTGTTTTGCTGTATGGGACAAATGTTGACTTTTCAATTACAGGTTTGTTAAGGATCATGGACTGTTTTGGTTCACTGTCTGGAGTATTTCTCCCAAGTGTTCCAAGTTTGAAGATAAATGTGGGCTCTTTGTTCTGAGCAGTACGCAACCCATCGCATTAATACTTTCCATGGGCCAAGATGTCATCAATGCAATGTTCATCTGTATTGCAGGGATGTGGAGAAAATATTAGGGTTGCATTTTCCATTATCTCTCATTCAAATGGTCATTTGAAGTGGTTCATAATAGCTCTCCTTTGTTTTCTTCATTCACAACGTGCTGGGGTTTTTTTTGGAGATGTGTGGAGAAGGCTGAGACAAACACAGTGTCTCTGAGCTGCTGAAATGAACTGGGGTCATGCTGGGGAAAATGGATGGAAAGGAGGAAAGACTCAATCTCTGAAAATTTACAAAGATGGTGTCAGGAGAAAGATAGAGAGCAGAACACACCCCTGAGGTAGACTTCCTGGAGGCACACCAAAAGCCTTCTAAATTTTCCTTCATTTCAGCAAGCCAACCCTTTTCTTGGCTCCCATCATACCTGGGAGAGATCAGGTGTATGCACCTCCAGGAACACCCATAACAAGTAACTGCTTCTATGGAGAGGGTTACCTCTCTTATTTCCTAATCTCAGGGTGGTTATGTTCTGTATACATACACCTGAGCTATTAGTGATTTTCAATGACTGTTGCTGGTGGTGGTTTTTTTTGTACTCAAGACCAAGTTACTGTTTCCTGGTAACTTTGCCTGTTATCTAATTTATCGCCTGCAATGCCACTGACCTGGCATAGTTCTGTATCTAATAACATCCTGAGGGGCTTCGTAAAAATGTAGGTAAAAGGAACTGGCAAAATCATTGAGATAATTGCTGTGGCTTGGTCTTGGACATTTGTAATATCTAACTCAATATAAATATGAACTTGGCTCTGGCCATTTGCACATAAGCCCGCAGGCAGAGGTATGCAAGTTGAATGCTGCCATTCAATACCTAATCGATACCCTGATGGTGTCAATATTTTTTTGAAAATTATTTTAAATTTTTAAAATGTAAATTTTAAATATTTTTAAAAATGCATTAAAAATTAAAAAATCATTAGTTTTTTAAAAACTGGCTGGAAACAGAAGTGCTGAGGTACTAACAGACTGACTCCAGTTCTTACCTCTGCTGTCAAGAGTGGTTCCAAAGAATGTTTATAAATACGGTGATAGGCGCTTTATATATATATATGTAAATCTATTTATATACTATATATATAAAAATATAAATTTATTTATATAAAATACAAAGCCCTTCTGTTTGGAACATTTAAGTTTTTAAATTAATTTCAATTTAATTAAAAATAAAAAAGCCACAGGACTTTGCTGTGCCTGCCTGGTGTTTAATACTGTTACTCCATCAGGGTATCAAGTAAGTATCAATACCTCATAATACACACTAATGCGCACAGATATAATTGCCTACACAGGGTGCAAGGCAATGGAAAACCAAACCTGAAACACTGGTGTGCTTAGGTGCTATGTTAAGTAGGAACAAGTAGGATAAAGGTTTCATCAGTGGTAATGCTGTTCTTCACAGTGGTGAAAGGCTTCAGGGATTTCTGAATTGTGGTTATTAGTGTCAAAGCCACTAGTTTTGTAAAACCAGGCAATGCTCTCCAGCCTTTGCCTCACTTGTGTAATGCCCCTGGATCCTCAGCCTGACTCCAGCCCAGCTTATCCTGATGGATATCAGCATGAGAGGAGGATGCAGGCATTTTCTTCAGTTATTGCAAACTCTTCACCATATATCTACATGCTGGAATCTGAAAGTGAGCCATGAGAGCAGCGCTTGCCATGCGGTTCACCTCCTTAAACAATATATTCTCTTGATCTGCACACATATGGTAGCTCCTATTAATGGGAGTTACACATGCTGGGTAAGAGGAGAGACTAAACCTTTCCTACATTTTTACTAGTGAAATACTGGAAATGGGATGACGGCAGCCAACTAGATTGTGAGGACTCTTGTCAGAAATATGATTAGGAGTTTGTTTCCATGTAGCTCACACAGTAACAGACATAAGCCTCCAGCCAGAGACAAATAGTAGTTAATATCTAGAGAAGGCAAAGCGTTCTCTGAGATGTTTAAATGAGAATTCCAGAGCAAGATGAAAATTGGCCTCCGAGGGAATAACGTTTTCTTTTTCTTCATAACTGTGGATAAAAATTCCAAATAGATCATCAGTATGTATATTAAGGGGAGATCGCATTCCTATGATATTGTTGGAAAATTCAGTAGCGATGTATTTTTCATTTTTAATTTTTTTTTCCCTCTGCAAATTTCTTCTTGGATTTGTGCCATATAATGCAATAAAATGGACCCATGAGATACAGGAGATTTAAAGTCTGTTGGTGTTCATTACATTACACAGAGTCATGCAGAATTTAAGGTCCTATACGTTAGTCTGCTTCTGAATCAAGACAGGCAAGCACATCCAAGGTAGAAGCAGCAAAACCCTGGATGCCTCTGCTATAGCTGGAAATATGAGAATAAGTCTTCTGGATGTGTATTTATTTTGGAGTCTCAGAAAAACCCAGTAGTAGCAGTGCTGCTTTATGTGAGGCCTGGAGTGAAAGAATATATATATTCATACACACAAAAGTATGATCAATTTAACTTTCATCTTTTTGCCTTGTCCTGTGCTGCTATCACATCTCATAGGCTGAGCGGAGCAAGGCTCTGTGAGGGGCTTGAAGGGAACTGAGGTACAAATCACTCTGTTGCTGAAGAAAATGGTAATATAATTTTAAATTATAAATTGCAATCTGTAGATTTTAGCGAGAAGAGCTCTACTCGAGTTCAGCTGACCTGTTCTGTGCCAGGTTTTGCTCTGATTTTCCCTAGGGCTTTGTCTGGTCCCGTTTGCGAGAGCCAGGCAGCTCTCCTCACAGCCACCTCCTGCTCAGATATGGCAACACCTGGGTTAAGCAGGGTATTTCTTGGTCCAGAGGTATTTGAAAATTTTCTGCAGAGATAACTGAAAAATGATAATGTTATGACACCACTCCTTCAAGAATCATATTTGGTTCTGAACAGAAACAAAGGAAGATTCTTCAGATATTTTTGAAAAGTTCAGTCTTTCAAAAGAAAGGGAGAAATTACCTTTAAAGAACTGTAATATCCTTCACATGATTTGTGATACACCTTTATTTTTAATAGATGTGTAAAAAAGTATTTGCAAAGATCCTGCAAAGTGTTTGGAGTTCTCCCTTCAACATCCTTCTTGTTTTATACTCTTTCCTGGTAAATCCTGTCTCATATTACCAATTCTTTTTTTTTTTAATTGCATTTTTTCTTAAATTTTCTTCAGGTTTTGAACATTCTCCCCATAGTCAGGTTCCTCCGTCCCTCTCTCTGTTATGGGTGTCATACAAAGAGAGGCTAAGATCTTCATGGTCCATACTGTAAAAACTATAATGGATTGTTTTTTGGATGGAGCTAATAGTTACTAAATCCCCACTTAATACTCCTGCTTTGCGGATATCTCTCCTCCAGTGAGCATCATGTGCTAATCTCTTGTTCTTCCAGTGTATGCATCCATGCTTAATGTGGGGAAACAGGCTTAAACCTGTTAAACTCCTGTTAAATGCTCAGAGTTGGCTTTTACAGCTGTCCGCATCCAAAGGTGGGAGTGCATCCCAGAGCCTTCCCAGTGCTGCTAGCAATGCACAGTGCGCCCAGGCATGAAGCATTTTGCATTTAGCCGCGTGTTTTAAGACTGGAGCTCTGGCTCTTGAAGTTACCGGCTAAAGATGCCTCTCCTGGCAGATTGCTTTAAACGTGCCCTGAGATGCAGAGAAGAATGCAAGGTGAAAGGGAGCATGGCCTCCTCACTGTGTATCGTGTGTGTATCCTCAACCAAGATCTCTCTTTGGGGCAAGCTGGTGAAAAGAAGTGATGATAATTTATTTAGGAAGTATAGAAATGATGTTGGATGGAGAGCATGTTTGTGCTGTGTCATCGTAGCCTTGTTTTCTGTTAGGGGCAGCAGAAGGCTAAAGGAGCCCCTCTGTTTGGAAAACCACGTATGTGGCAGCAGCAGGAGCTACCTGTGCTAATTGTCAGGGGAGCTGCTGGGTGCCATCCCAGGGCATAACCACAGGAGGATGGAGACCGTGCAGTGGACTGTAAATAAACTGAATTTTTGTGTAATAGCCTCTGGTTTTTGCAAGTCTAAATTTTATCTAGCACATTGGCTTTTAAAGCATGGTTTAACTTTTGGAGTGTACTACTTTTCCTTGCTCTCTGTGAAGTGGAAAATAATGCCCTGGTTGCACAGCCTCTTTTCCAGTAATTAAGAGACTTTTTTTGTTTGCATGCTGATCACTTTATTTTGCATTGTTCTAGGAAATATAATGCACATTCCTAGGAAAATACTCTTTTTCCAATAGAGGGAGTATTAGTGCCAGGCAATGCCCTTCTTTCTCACTCTCTTTGCATCTCATAAACCTACCTATAACCAAATAATGTGTGTGTTGGTGACTTGGTGCTGTTTGGATTGTTTTGTCACTGCTCTGCATTAGCTAACTGACTTCTCTGAGCCAAGACACACACATAAAAAATCAATTTATTCATGACAGCAGAGTGAGGTGAAAGTTGGTCCTCCCAGAAGCCTGCCTCTGGATGGTAATGCTGAGTCCTGCTTTCTGCCATCTTTCACATTCGTTTGTCTAACCTCTTGCAGATAAAAAAAGCCATGTTAGCAACCAGAAGTTCTTTAAAAAAAAAAAAAAAGTAAAAAATACAGAAAGGAATTCAAACCTCTAGTCCCTGTCACCTTCCATTGAGAGGGCTGGCGTTGGCGTGGGGTGGGAAGGAGGAGAACAGCCCTGGTTCTCGGAACAAAACGGGTCTAAGCCCCTTGCATGTCAGACAAAGCCTGGGACGGCGCTGCCTGTGTGGAAGCAGCAGCCGGGCTGTGAGCCACAGGAACCCCTCTGCTCTGAGCCTCAGGATGCTCAGCTGCTCTCTGGGGAGGTGGGATGCACCGGGCCATTACCCTGCCCAGCCCCTGGCTTTCCCTGGGTAAATCGTCACACCCCTGCCCTTGGGTGTTTGAAAGGGAAGGGGATGCTTAAAGGCAGCATGTTGGGTAACAAGTCGGAATCCAGCATATATCTGGGATGCGATGATGGATGCGTTGGGTTTGTACAGCTCCTGGTTGTGGAAGGGGACCTTCCATCTTAAAAGTGGTACTTTGCTTTCCCTTCGCTGGACTCGCCGTGCAGGCTTGGGGCGCTCATTTGAATCATTGGGGCCAAATTCTGCTCTGAACTCAAATGGCACTGAAATTTGTACTCCAAGTGCAAGTAAGATCAGGATCTGATCTGATCTGAACTTAATCTCTAGCAGCTGCCTTGATTGGGAGTTTACCTTCTGAGCAAGACAGGCAGCCACTGATTAAAACCCTAGTCAGGGGGGCAACGACCCCGAATTTACTGCCTGCCCTTTGGCAGTCAAGAGGGTCTAGAAGTCAAACTCCCAGCCTCTGCAAAGGCTGCAGGAGTGGAGGAGCCTCCGGAGAAGTCCCTGGGGAAGCCGGGGGCACTGCAGCAGCGTGGAGAGGCAGTGGAGGGCGAGCAGAGCAGCTGCGAGCTGGGCTGTGTCTGCCCGCTGAAAACACAGGGCTCAACAAAGGCTGTAAATCCAGCGCGAATCATGGAAATGGAATTAACTTAAAATTATACTTTCAAGGTGAAATATTAGTGGTTGTAACAGTTTGTTTTTGTCACACGGTCACGAGGCGCTGTGATTTTTAGGAAACTTTTCCTGGTAATTTAGCTTCAGGATATATGGCATATGCCGTGATGTCTTTAATGGGGAGACATAATAGCGTGTGCTGTGGGAACTGTGGGTTCAATGTTGAAGCAGGCGGCATGCATCTTAAAATGTAAAAGGGAGATTTATAATGTTTCTGGTGACACAGAATAGTAAAAACCAATGACCAAAAATATAGAAAATTAATTTAGATAGAAAAGACGCATCCTTCCACGTGTCTCGCATCTGCTGTTCTAGGATTTCTGCATAAATCTGTATGTTTTGGTTCTTTTTAGTGCTGTGGGTCCTTTGATTAATTTAGCTACATGTTACTGTCATGTTGGGCACATTCATCTTCTGTCTTGAAGCATGTACTCCTCAGCCTCTCTATCATTCCACCCCTTCAGGCCTTATTTTCATCACATTTAAGGGAACTCTCCCCTGCCTGTCTTTATCTTGTTAGGCTTTCAGCAGCTTAAGTTGAATCTTCATTCTTTCACTCTTGCTGTCAAACCTCCTTTACCAAGTTATCTCATTTTCCTATTCATAACATCTAACCCATTATATTTAATACTCAGGCACAATTGCATCTGAACATTATGTAGGACTTGCCAGCACAAATACTTGTAAATGAAATCAGACCACCCCTGGAAGAAGCAGTGGTGGCTTTGCCTTGCCAGTGTATTTTAAATTGAAAAATGCCCAGGACTAAATCCAGTCCTGGAGTAAGCAGTTGCAGCTGAAGTCGGTAGAGCTTCATCTGCTAAGCTGAGATGGATTTGACCCTTCAATACTGAAAGCTGGAAGGTTAATAATGGTTGCATAATCTGATATGAAACAGAAATTAGTGTCAGAACTGTCCCAGTGGGTGTGTACATCTACAGATGACAAAGCCCTTTACAAGAATGGGTAAATTATGATGTTCAGGCTACAGACTGGAAAACTGAGGCAGAGAAGTTGAGGGACTTGCTAAATTTTAATAAACCATCAATGCTGAGACTGCACTTAAGCCCGTTTTTTTGAGGAACAGGTTCCATGTCTCTGGGCATGTTCACGTGTTCACAGTGGCAGTCTCTGGGTCCTCAACCCCAGGGTTGGCGGCTCATCCCCGTGGGACGGAAGAGTTTGTTTTTTCTCCCAGGTCTTACCTCTGCTTTTTGAACTGATGAAATGGTGCTTCAGAGGGGCCTCTTCGGCAGCAGACGCTTTGGAAAAAAAACCCAAAAAACCTAAGAAAAATATATGTGTGACTTCTGGGTCAAGCATGCATTTTGGCAATGTAATATTGCTTTTGCACCTTTGCAAAGGTTGCAGCAGCAGGGATGGAGCCACGGAGGCACTGCCGGCTGTTGCAGGGGCTTGTGCTCTGTTTTTGAGGTGGATCCCAACGTTTCCGCCTTTTGCAAGAGCTGGGTCAGTTTATGAAAGACGATATATGAATTAGTTCCTTCTGGTAGCACTGGACAAAACTCGGTGACCCAGGAAATGTTTTCCTCCCCTTTATTCCTATAACTGCCTTTTTTTTTTTTTGCTGGCAAGCTGACCTTTTTAAATGCTTCATCCTTTCCCTCCCAAATGTGGAATTTCCTCCCAAAAAAATCATTCTGGCTCAAGACCCAGAGCTGGTCAGACTCAGTACAGGCTAGAAATGGATTTTGATAGAGGACAGCATCATGCTTTTGGCAGACTGTCCTGGCCTGGGAGAGTAGCAGCAGAGAATGCTGTGGTGCCGGGGCTGGGGGATCCCTGCCTCCCCCCTGGGGCTGGCCTCATACTTCTCAGTCACCTCGAAAAGGGGTTGAAGTATTTTCTCTGTACATTGTTCTATTTTTAGGAGGAGGAAAAGCTATTTTAAGCCACTCTAAAATGTTTTTATGGCTCTTTCTGAGCTCTCTGTAGCTAGTTGGTCTCATGGTAATTAAGGCATTTGGCCTTACAAATGGAAGGATTATGAAAACAGTTTCAGAGATTTCTAGAAGTGCTCCAACATATTCCCAAAATAGGATTGTTTTGCGTGTGTGTTTGCTTTTGTTTTCTGTTTTTACAAATGAATGATGCTAAGTGAAAATACTGTCTGCCACTTTCACTAGGGTGCTGTGACCCAGCCTCTGAGGATGAAAGCACAATAGTGCATTTCCTGAACATTAGTATGCACCACTCACTCGATAGTGTATTATTTTCATTAACTGGAGCAATTAAAATATTTTTGCTTAGCTTTTACTTATCCCTGTTGCTGGAAAAAGGCACTGGAAGATTTATATGGGAATTTTTCTTGGATAGAAGTAGGAAAAGAGCTCAGATTTGGGGCTCAGGGACAATCGCTGCCTGTGGGATCATGGCACTGGAATCACATGGCAGTTAGCCATCATCTCAAACTTTCCAAAGTGGTGATTGATGTTTTACCTCTGCTCTTCCCGCTAGAACAAGGCTGGCTAAACCAAACACTTTCCCTTAATTATTTATTTTTTTTTTCTCTGTAGCACGTAGGTGATGGAAAATGTTATATACCCACTGGGTTTGGGATGGTAGCAACCACAGCTTATGGGATAGCCTGCACTGAAATGAACATGTAAAGTAGATAGGCTGAGGCACTGAGAAACAAAAAGTATCACTTCCAGGGCTAGCAAAACAAATGACTTCTTGCAGTCCAAAAAGATGCCTGAGGCTGTTTGGCTGTAGGCATCCCGGGCTGAACTGTTAGCGTAAGCCAGCATCGATGCTGTTAATAAAATGCTGTTAATATAGAACTGGAAAGAATGAGGTTGATGATGGCCCATACAGCCAACAATACGCTCCCTGGAACGTATTTCTAAATTCTTTGTGATAGAAACAAATAGAGATTTAATAATGTCAGATGAACGTGTAAATGGAATAATGACTTAAACAATCTCATTACAAGTCCTACTGCAGTCGATATAATCAGACTAAAACCTGGCAAGTATATAGAAAAAATACCCTTTTGCAAAAACTACATTTATTCAGATATTTCTAGAACTATTAATATCATTGACTTGAGGCACAAATACAGGTTAGTGCCTTTGGGCCTGGGTGCCTTAAACATTAAAATTTATTATTATTATTTATTTTTATTAGCTTCATGTGGCAGAAGATTTATAATATTCCAGTTTTTATTAAGTACTTGTGGTTTTTAAAACTGATGGTAATTGTTGCTGGGCAAATCTCAAAAGAGGAAGAGGATTGGTTGGTTTAGTTTTGATTAAACTCTCAGAAGTTTGGGCATTTATCCAAACTATCTCAACCTCCTGCATTTCTAATATGGGTCTGTATATCTTCTGAGGATAGGCTTTTATTTTTCTTTTAATCTTTTCCTTTCCTTTTTCTTTTGTGTGTGTGTGTGTGTATAAGTTTCTGTCCTCCTCTTGTTTAGGTCAGACACATGGTAGAGTATTTTGGTGTATCTGCTTCTCAATATGACCTGGAAAGGGCAGCCCGGAAAAGAGTTCAAAAAGTTTGCAGCAAGTAATTAAAAAGAAGCTATCTGTATCCCTTAGCTGTTTACCCTTAAAAAACTGGCTCAGTTTGTAATTTCTGCTTTGTAATAATGTCCTGCTATAGCTATCTGTTAATTCAGATTCTGCAAATTGAATCCTGTAACTACATGACAGTCTTGGTCATGATCATGGTAGGATTCTGATGCAGAGAAATCCAAATATTTTTCTTCTTTGATACTATATGAGAAAAATGGGAACTAGGAACCAGAGGGCAGAATACAGCATTTTCCTGTATTGTGTTGCCAGCTCCTTTAATTTTATCGCAAATGCTACCTCACTGTAAAATCATAATTTTCATTAAATAAAGGAAGCTTACATTTGTGAAAGTTCTTGAAAGCATCTTTGTGTCTTGGAAGCAAAAACCAGAAAGGTTCTAGAGCAATGCACCATTTATTTGTAGTCATTTTGTATATACATGGGGATGTATGCAATTTATTTGTCATATGGTTTTCAAAGTAATTTAAAGGAAATGTTCAGTGTAATTAGGCTTGTGTGAGCATATTAGTTTTTTATTCAGAAGAAATTATATCCAGTATGGAGTTTTAGGCTTTTTACCCCAGTTTATGAAAACAACTCTGTTGAAATCATTTAATTCTGGCAGGATTTAGGCACGTGTTGAAGCAAGTGGTGACCATGTACTTGTTGGTGCTACCAGAGTGCCCAGGGACCTGCACGAGGATCAGGGGCTGTCGGTGCTGTACCTGTATGCACAACGCGATGTCTGTGCATGCTGCTCCTGAGCTTGGGAGGTGCACAGTGTCCTTGGCTGCATCCTTTTGTGTGTGATGGAGGGTGGCTTTGAGCAACTGCTGGTATTTCCCTTATTCAAACTGGTGCAAACTGGCCGAGTTCTTGGAAGGAACTGTGTTGAAATGTTAGGCTTGTCTTACAGGGTTGGTTTGAGTGCGGGCAAACACTGAGAAGGAGAGGTGCTTAGGTGGAGAAGTTTTGCATGGACGGTCTCCATCATGGTCTGGAGAAGCTGGCTTTCTCTCTGGTGGAAAATCAGCATGTCTTCCTCCCCTCCTGGAGGGACAAATGAGTCCTCAGTACCTGGTACTAACCATCGAGCACAAAATCGGTTTTGATCTTCAGTTTGAGAGCTGTGCTCGGCTCGCTGGCTTTGTGTGAGATTTTTGTGGAACACTGAACAGACCTTTATTCCTTTCTTCAGCAAGAACAACTTTCTCCATTTCCTCTCAAGCACAGGCTTTTGCTGTTATAATCATGCAATTCCACCTGGGTTAAAACTGAAAAGTGTTTCTAATTGGATCCAGGCTAATATCAAGCCAGCACGCAGTGGTTTTCCAGCGTGACTGGGATATTCCACCCTTTGCCAAGCAAAAAGACACACTTTTTGCCTTAAAAACCCCCATGATTTTCACTTGGAAAAAAAATGTCTTTTTTTTTCTTAAGAAAACCAGAATAATATATGTAATAAAAATACTTTATACAGGCCTGTATTTTGATAGTTTGCAAATGGTGCTTTGCTAGACCAGTTTCTGGTCACCGGTAGGTTTTGGTGGTGCTAACAGCTCTGTGCACAAACCCACCAGCAACGTCTGAGCCCAGTGCTGGAACACGGTGGTGGGAGCTCTTGATGCCATGGGACTGTGGTGTTGGTCCCTCATCAATGCTGGCAAAGAAAGGCTCAGAAAGCTTATGAAACCAGTACTGCCAGGTGGCAAATATCTTCTGCATGGGACTGGGAATGCCTAGTACCAAGGAGGATCACAGCCCTAAATACCTCTTCAGGGCATCCTGCTGAAGTAAACGAATCACAGAACTTGTTTTTTCTGCACAAAAACCCATCCCCTTGGAAATCCAGATGATTACAGTGTTGGATCGCCCTGATGCAGCAAGCAATGCACAGGGTTTGGTGCTGAATGCCCCGGACCCCAGCACGTTCAGCAGACAATAGCAAGGACAGCCAGGTGGTGATCTGGGCTAAACCAGGTCCATGCTGAGTGCTGGTGGCCATGCTCTCCACCAGGTTTTGGTGCTGAGGGATGGATAGCAGCAGGAGTGCTCTGCCTCATGGGGAGACAGGACCACCAGTGTTTCCTCTCGGTCACCTTCTTCAAGTGCTGAGTTTTAAGTGTGGCAGCATTATGTAGTTTTATTATTTTAATAGATGAGAGAGGTCCACGATCAATAGCAGGGATGCTTTTATCTTAATCATCCATCCCTCATTCATAAATATGGAGATTTTCAGCCTCCTGTAATACTGCTTATGATTTTCTGTGGTGTGGTAAAATGGACTGAAGTAACTTCACCATCTCTAAAATGCCATAAAAGTAGTAGTCAGGTTATATTAATTTTGCCAACCATATTATTGCACGTGTCTATTTAAAAAGTCTTGGGACTGCTATAGCGAGAGTATGTAAGGTTCTTTTTCTTCTGACAGTTTTTTGCTCCTAGCCCTTGCACACCAGTTCAGGATTACACATGAAAAGGATGACATATGCACAGCCCTGAGCCAATACGTAGCTAACCTGTAAAATACACGTGTGGCTATTTCCTTGACCAAACCAGAATCAGTGACCTTAAAAGACCCTAATTTCTCTGAAGTGAAGGGCTCAGATCTAACATGTCTGTTTTTCAGGATGGAAATTAATGTAGTTTTTGTAAATGATCAACACTGATATGTACGTAAGGAGCATGCCAGGGTTGGAAATCTGGTAAAAAACCCTAGCGACCTTTGTTAATATCCAATTAAAAGGTAAAAGTAACATTTGGGATTTTTTGCTCTGCTGATCAATCTCTAATACGTGAGTGTAAAAGTTTTAAAGATAATTGCTTAGTGAGAGCAAGGAATTTAATTTCATCAGTCTGCCACCTCTTATATACATTTTGTTACAGAGATAACCACCAGCAATGTGTGCAAGTGCGTCTTAGCTTGCATACTGTTGGAAATCAGTCTTAGAGGGCATGAAGCAGCCAAAAATTTCAGCCATCAGTAGGCAAAAAAAGGTACTAGCCTTTGTCTGTTAAGTGTGTTTTTTCAGGTGAAAAAATAGTTGCCAGTTTTTACTTTTGTACAGACAAAGCAGAAACAAGAAAAAAAAATGTAAGGGGAAAGATTTCAGGGCCCACATCTTCTAGCACAAATTGACTTCAAGGCAGGCAGGGTGATGGTGAGGATGCAAGCTGAGGATGCGGCTCCCTTTGCGGGCTGGAACAAAGCTGCTGTTGCTGCTCCTGCTTCTCCATGGGCACCTTCTAGTCCTCCCAGCACCCCTCCCTGGGCAGGGCACTCAGGAGGAGGCACCCATAAAATACAGGATTAACGGAGATGGGTTCAGTGCATGAAAAGAAGGCTCTTCTGGTGGGGAAATGAAAATGTGCAGATCCAGCTAAATTCTGCATTTGCGACATATCCCTTTTTCTCACCTGTTATCTGCATTTTTACCATGTCTAAGGGAAAGCTTATAAATGTTATGCTAAGGGCTTCTTTATGGAAAAGCTGGAATGAAACAGCACAGAGTACAGCACAAGCAGAAGTTTCAGACTCGCTGGATGTCTCTTTCTGTCAGATGCCACAGTGTCAGGCTCAAAGCCATTTGTCATCCCTGAATTTCATTATCTGCTCCTTCCCTGTCTTTCAGTCTCACTTTGCTAGGACATTTGTTCACCGTTGACCTCCCTGACAAATAATACACCTTAATTATGTTGGCAAGAGGGGATATGTCATTCCTGGGCCACTTTAATTGTCTATCCGACAGGCATCCTGCTGCGGCATGTAGCTTCCATGGTATTTTGACCACAATT